>NC_090022.1:227282616-227505116 GCF_037176765.1 Anolis sagrei
TGGAAATAGAATGGAATTAATTAAAATTGGGATAAATGAGAAACTAAGAAGGTGCACATTGACAGATGAATCCATCCATACTATTTTTCCCAATAGGTCAAACAATTTCAAGTGTGTCAATGCCTATGACTTTTAGAGTACACTGATGTTCCTCAGGCACTCTGATTTTTAGTACTCAAGAAAGTTATTTTCATGAGCTGTCTCAATGATAAGATTATTAACCCATTAACATATTGTGTTCCATCTTTATAACAAACCATCATTGCTAAATGCAGTAATAAAAATAGCTCAAGGATCTTCTTGTTCATTTCTGGGATTTAGCACTATTCCCATTGAAGAGCATAAAGAAATTGGGAATTCATCAAAATGATTACCAACAATAATGATATAGCCCCCTTTTATTTTCTTGGCAGTTTACATTATTTTCAGTGCTAAGTGGAACAACACATGCTTTGCAACTCAAAAATTAGCCTATTCCCTTCAAGAAGAAGCCATCAATTTTCCCCACACATTGTTGAACAATATGCAAGAACAGCAACAACAGATACAGTGGATAAAACACTCCCCTTTTCCATTTGTTTTTTCATGGCCCATCAGCCACCTGTAAGATGAGTATTAAGCAAATATTTAAGAACCAATTTTATATCGGAGAACTACCTCCAGTGACAACGAATGACAGGCCAGCTTCTTGCTTAGGATATTTATGTACCAGGCACTCACTATGTCACATTGAATGCACATCCTTCAAGTGATGCTATCCATTTACCTTGGCATCTAAAATATAAGTCAGTTCATTCTTCAGTAGATGAAAAAGCCAAATAATAGATCCCCAGGCCCATACTTAATACACAAAATAACATCACAGCTTCCACAGGGATACCTAAAGAAGTATCTTAAGTGAAGAATGTCAATTTGTCAGAGGCCATGAGTCTACTCTAGTAAAATAAAATACAGAAGGAGACTATAGTCTTCTGGGTGTTTGGGAACATCATGATTAGCCGAAAAAATACAGCTTATAAATTATGAACATTAGAAAAGAGTGAATGCAGAATGTCCTTACTCTTGCTTTAACAAAAGCTTTGCTCTCTTTCTTTTACAATAGGTGCTAGGATGGTGAACTTCTAGGGACTGCTGGACATGTTACCCCCAGTTGTTGAAGTGACCTCCAATATGAGGAGCTTAAATGTATTTTTTGCCTTCAAATGGCAAATATTGTTCCCAAGTTGTGTGTATGCTACGGGCCAGTTTGTGATATTTAGATATTTTTGGCTCCTGTATCACCTTCAGGTTTTGTTTTGTGTGGTTTAGCAATTCTAACTTTTAAAAGTTCTGAACTTTAAAAAATAACAAAAGAGCAAAATATCTGAGAATATGTTAAAATTGTCAGTAGCATCACAGAGATTTGTGGGCGCTATTGGCCATTTGTGTGCAAAATCCTGAAAAGGTGTGTGTGGACTCTGAGGGTGATAGAAATACCCTTGGAGCTGAATACAGCCTGTGGCCTCATTATGCTCATCTCATTCTACTTTCATTTGTTCTTTATTAATGCTACCCAATATACAAAAACAATGAATCATGGTGCTATGTATAGAAGAAATTATGCCCACAGTGTATGCAGCCTGTAAAGTTTAGAGGAGAAAATTTAATACCATATACATCTCGATGTCAACATTCCTATAAATATCCAGTGATCATTGATCAGGGAAAGCATATCCATCACAGAACATACCAACCAGAATCTGTTGCTTGGGCTTAATTACAGTAAACCCTTTAAATCAATGGTTGAATGGTGAATCATAGTTATGTAAATCTCACTGATTTAGTGGGCTTGCTTGAATTGAGACTACTAACAGAATACAGGCCACTGATTCCATCCAGGTTAGGTGTGAAAAAAATCAATATTGTGGTCCTGAAAAATTTGACAATTGTAAAATTGGATCAATCAAGCCTAATAGATAGATAGATAGATAGATAGATAGATAGATAGATAGCAGAAGTATGTTCTGTAGAGTTCACTGTAAACAATACACAACATATTCATGCAAATGTCTAAAACAGCCACTAAATACCTTGTCACACAGCTTCCTGAGTTGCTCCAATTTGTAAAGTGCTGTGGGGAACACCGCGCCCCACGCTCCACATCACCCATCTCCAGCCGAGAGCTATCAGATGGGGGGAAGAGTGAGTGCATGGCTTCTCCCCATGCATTACAGTGGCAACACGGGAACCCACGGGAACCCACCTATGTTGCTGTGGTGATGGCATGCAACAGCTCCACCCTCCTTCACCCATGGAGCCATGATGGCATCATGTGATTGGAGCCATTCAGTTCGGTGGGTGTCTGGGGCTAAATTGGTATATGCCACCAAATTTAGCCCCATGGGAAGAGGTTGTTAGTGACATTCAGAACATTTTTACAATTGTCAAATTTTTCAGGACCACAATATTGAGCTAAGGTAACCCCATTTAGGGTCAAGCACTACAATTTAAGAAGCAGTGTTCTAATCAAGTCAGGAGATTCCTGTAAAACTGAATGAAAACATTTTATAACAATAGTCCTCACAGGCAGTATAATGAAATAGCAGACCTGGACAGAGAGATGGGATCCCTGAAATCTCCATTAGTGTGTGTGTGTGTGTGTGTGTGTACATGTTTTCATTGGAATATGGAAAGAACCAAGCCTTTTGGTGTATATAAGGTGTTTCAATTTTTTGAAATTTCTATTTTTTAAAAATAATTAAAACCGTTTTAGATCATACACAAATAAGAATAATTAGCAAGAACAGCAAACTAATAACAACCACACCTCATTTACTTGTTTTTACTTGCACATCAAATCTTTGCATTTGGCAAAAGAAGGGTATCTAAATAAAATAACTTGTATGGCAAAATTGGGGCAATATCCTTTCCTCACTTCCTCTGTTGTGAGGATCATGGTTTTGGAAACCTTTGGCATATCTTTTGGTTTTCCGTTAAAAACCTTGCTCTGTTTTATGTGCCATGATTGAAAATGAATTATTATTATTATTATTATTATTATTATTATTATTATTATTATCTGACACAAAACACAGCAAATTAGATATATATGCTGGACTCTGTATCACAAAATCAAAAGTCGAATACTTCCCAAGCATTTATGACTATGTGATGATGATGATGATGATGATGATGATGATGATGGTATGTCTAATACAATTTCTTAATAAAGTAAATGAAATAAGATACCAACTAATTTTACAATTTGTGAAAAATGTAGATAATTCAGGATACAAGCTAATACTCATCAACAAATGTGATATCAAGGGGACATAAAATAAAGGAGTATTTTATTTTTTTGGATTTGTTTGGGGACTTTTGCCAACGCATAATGCCCTAACATTTACATATATAGTAATGTATGAAATAAATTTGAGTTTTATGACTGTGACTTGAAAAAAGTAGTTATTTTGGGGATATCAATATTGATGTTTATTCATCCCAGTGAATTTTAAAGGCTATTTTAAGTGTATTTATTATATTTTAATCTGTCTTTTTCACACTGTACTATTTAATTGTTTTTCAACTTTTGTATTGTGCTTTTTAAACTTGAATCAAGTGTGGGAATGTAATGAGTGATGAGTCCCCATGGGGAGAAAGGTGGGATATAAATAGAGTTAATAATAATAGTTAATAATTATCCTGTTGTACATTATAGCACCTTTTTCATATCTTTCATCTCTGGCAATTGTTCATAATTTATCAATGATGGCAAAATTTCTGTTGATACATAGACCAATGGCAAAAGCAGCAATAATGACAGCAAACAGCAATAGAAGTGACAAAAAGGAAGAATAAGATGGCAAAGAAAGAAAGAGGCTCCAATTTATCTATAATTTAAACACATTGCATCTGCTGGGGTCTAAGGGGTCATAGCAGTATGGCAGGTGTGCTCCTAATGTGTCCTGGCCATACAGTTTACAGAAGTAGTTTGAGATTATGTTTTGAATGTGAAATGGTTATTAGAAGTATGCAAAGTATCTGAAAACCTATTAGTAATTCAATTTGGAGATTTGGATAGACCCCACTTCATTTTGTAAAGATTTGGAGGGGTCCCATTTTGATTAGTTATCTGAATCTCCAAAAGTTTGTAATTGCTTTGTTAAGGTTTGTTCTATTAACAGCAATGGGGAAAATGTTGAGGTTTATTTTTTCTGCCATTTTTATGACTATCAGGATGAAACTTGGCACATCTACAACTTCAAGCCTGTCAAGTTTCAGAACTTTTCAGTCATCCAATGACTCTTTGGAAATCTTTTAATGTTTTTACAAACAATGCTTTCTTTTTTTAACAAAAAATTCCAAGAGGTATACCCTTGAATGTCTGCATAATGAGACAACATAAGCAAGGTATCAATCCTGCAAAGTTTCAGAAAGGTTTGTTCATCTACGAAGTTATAAGATTTTTTAAAAAAATAATTAAAATTATTTTTAAAAAAATACTACAAAAGGTATCCCCTCAACTTGTGGCGCAGTGAAGCAACATGAGCAGGGCAGCAAGTCTACCAAATTTCAGAACAATCAGTCTATTCACTGATTTTCAAGATTTTTTTCAATTTAAGCACATATAATGGTCTTTCCCCTGCCTGCACGCTGGCGGGGGAAAGAGGTTTGTCCCCCTCCGCCGATTGAGAAATAGTTCCGGCCGGAACTACTGGTTGGGGGCGGAGCCCGCTTAGGGGCTGGGCCCGCCCCCACACATTCAGTCTGAAGCTGACCATCGACGGAGCAGCAGCCAGGTTGGTTTTGGGGCTGGGGGGAGTGGGAGCGGGGCTCGGTCCCCCTCCCCCCCCACCTTCGCTGCTCCGTCTGTGATGGCGGTCGCCCCCAGGGCGGTGCTGGCGGCGTTGTCCCATTCCTCTTCCCGGTCGGGGGAGAGAGTTGGGCGGCCGGCCTTGTGGGCGGGTGTTCCGCGGGCCGCCGCTTGGATTCGCCGGAGCCTCCGGCGAGTGCGCGGCGGCCGCGCGGCCTCGTGGTGGGGCCTGGCGACTCTCCCTTCCTTCTCCCACCGGGGGAGCGTTTTGCCTCCCTGGTCGCCCTGCCCCTTCCCCTTACCGGATCGGGTGTCCGGGCTCTGGGGAGAGGGCTTGGGCGGCGTGGGCCTTGGTCGCGCGTCTCAGGCGGGCTGGCTGCATGGCCCGTCTCCACGCAGGCATGCAGCCTGTGGTCGTCGCGCAGGCCTGAGCCCGGCTCGGCAGTGAGCCAGTTTTGTATGTTGGCTCCCTCAAAAGGGGGTGCTTGTGGGCATTTTTCCCGCCCCCGGTCGTCGCTGGGCCTGGCGTCTTGGTTGCTGGCCGCCATTTTGGCCTCATGGTCCCCTGCTGGCAGCAGGGCGGCCGCCATTTTGGATGCACGGCTGGCGGCCATTTTGTCTGCATTCCTGCCCAGTTACAGGGTTGGGGGCAGATCGGTTGCCCCCTCCCCCCTTTTTCTTTTCCCAGTTGTAGCCTAGTCAGATATTAAATTAAATAAATAAATGCATATATTTATGTCTATAGGGTTATTGGGTGGTTTGTACTTTCTTATTGCCCATTAAGGAGGGCATGGAGATAACAGCTTCCTACTTTTACTATACCACTGAGATAGTCAATGGTCTAGATCCCTTGGACCGGAGCGAGTTCCCGGCTTATAATTGTTAAGCTGGCTGTTGACCTATGCAAGTTACAAGAAGTGCGGCCTGCATAACATATCACATTTGTGCATGTTACACTTCCAAACACATAGGCTAGGGGATTTAGACTGGTCTCCAAAATATCTGCCTGGTGGGTTGGCCGTTTACTAGTGAAATGATCCGTTATATGGTACATGTTAGAGGCTACTCTTTGGGGGGGGGGGTGATTAAACAAAAAGGGGATGGTCATTGGTCTGGGTTGCTTTGAATAAATGTCTGGCTTCTTGTTGAGAGTGGTGACTCCTTGGCCTGCGAAGCCTCTTCCAACTCTGAAGTTTGTCATCTACGGCAAAGTTCTCCAACGTCATCCCTCTAGAGGCCTGATTCTTTTACTAGTTACCTAACGATCTGGGTTGCGATTTCTCCGCAGGATGGCGCCTAAGAAGAACTTGGGAGGTCCCAAGGGCAAGGGCCCAGCAGCCAGGACAGCAAGGAAGCGCCCCCCACCCACTGCTGTTTCGTCATCGGAGGAAGAGGGGATCTCAGCGGAAGACCTCAATGCTCTTCTGACCCGTGTCAACCAACTAGAAAGAGAGAGGGGGGTTGCTGCGCCAGCGGGACCTAGGCCAGCCCGTCATGCAAGTAAGACAGCTATGTTTAAGGCTCTTCTCTCTCGTGTTTCTACCCTAGAATCGGGTCGGGCTACTCGACCATCAGAGACCACCGGTCCCCCATCAACAGCAACAGGCCAATACGGGGCAGTTTTGAGCCAGCTTTCCGAACACCAGGCTTCGCCGCCGGAACAGATGCCTCAAGGCGGGAGACCCCAGGGTTCCAGCGCAGAGGGAATGCTGGTGCACCCTCCTTCCCAGCTGGCAGTTGCGTCCACATCAACAGGTACCAACACTACATGTTTTTGGCCCTGGGATAACACGCAAGGACAGGAGCCTGCTGCTAGTCAGCAGACACAGACTATAACACTAGGCGTTGCCTGCCCACCAGCGGCGATGACACAAACGCCCTTGCAGGCTGCTCCTACTCCCCCATTACCGCTATCTGAGGATGCTAACCAGTTCTGGGGCACAGCGAGATGGCCTTTGCCTTCTGAGCCTAAAATGAGCTCCATTTCGCTGGGGTCACACCTGTCGCAAAAAACTATAGACAAAATACTCAGGAACGAATACATTGAGATGTTTTCGCTGTATTTTAGAGAATTGGAAAAAAAAAGAGAAGGACGACCTAGATGAAGAATCTAAGGAAAAAATAAAAAAGAGGAAGGTTGATCAAACATGGGAGAACTGGTTGGCATGCTATATGATTTATGCTGGCATCCTGGTCGAGGCTTACCCATATAGGGGAAAATCGCTTTTTCAATACCAAAACATCATTTATTGTACATATGTCAACTTCACGGGCAATGCATGGTTATCATACGATAAGCGTTTTCGCTTCGATGCGGCCCGATCCCCCACTAGTCGTTGGGATTTGATAGACAATCAGTTGTGGATGGACGTTTTAACCCCAGCACGTCCATACATTGGGGAAAAAGCGGACAGCGGCCATACTATCCAGAATTTTAAGGGTGGACAGTCCTTTCGACAGGCTGCTACCCAACAACAACAACAGCCCCTATGTCAAAAGGCCCTCTGCTGGGAATATTCATCTCAGGGCAACTGCACGCGTAGAGCCTGCAAATTTCAACATGCCTGTTCTATTTGCTCAGGATCCCATTCCGCAAGACACTGCAACAGAGGCAGACCGGCCAGGCCATCCCCTAAAGACAGTCAGTTCCCCAAGCGAAACGGAGCACCCACCCCTCTTCCAAAAGGGGCCCAGCCCAATTAAGCTGCCCCAATTGGAAAACTGGTTAAAAAATTACCCGGATAGGGTTGTTGCGGGTTGTTAGATGGCTTTAGACAGGGTTTTCGCATCCCAGCCCAGGGCCCTAGAATACAATTTCATTCACGCAACCTGAAGTCGATAAGAGATATGGAACACATTGTCCATCAGAAAATTCAAAAAGAGGCTCAGGAGGGCAGGATACTGGGCCCATTCACCTCCCCTCCTACTCCGCGATTCCGGGTCTCGCCGCTCGGGATCGTGCCCAAAAAAATACAGGGTGAGTATTGCCTCATTCATCATCTGTCATACCCCAAGGGGACATCGGTGAATGATGCGATACCCGATTATCAATGCACAGTGCATTACACGTCTTTCGACGCTGCAGTGCGCATGGTGAGAAGTCATGGCTATGCAGCTGAGCTAGCCAAATGCGACATAAAATCAGCTTTTCGCTTACTGCCAATACACCCGGATGATTTCGAGCTCTTGGGCTTTCGGTTTGAGGGTCTCTTCTACTTCGATAGGGCCCTCCCAATGGGGTGCGCTGTTTCATGTTCTATGTTCGAAAAGTTCAGTACCTTTTTGGAATGGGCAGTAAAGCAAAAATCCGTCTTAAAGGGCGTTGTACATTACCTCGATGATTTTTTGTTTATAGGTAAAACAGGGCGGGGGGAGTGTTCGGCATTGTTGTCCTCTTTTACGGAGCTCACGGAACAGCTAGGCGTCCCGTTGGCCAATGAAAAGACCGAGGGCCCCAGTACCACGCTAACTTTCCTGGGTGTTCAGTTAGATACAGTAAATCAGTTCTCTAGATTACCCTCTGAAAAAATAACCAACGTGGTCCAACGAGTGACTGACTTCATCCAAAAGACAAAAGCCACACTACGTGAATTCCAAGAGCTAATCGGACATTTGAACTTTGCCTGTAAAGTTGTAGTGCCTGGCAGGGCCTTCTTGCGCAGATTATGCGATGCTACTTCAAAAGTCCGGGCACCTCACCATCGCATTAGGTTGACCCGTCAAATTAAATCCGATTTGGGTACCTGGTTAAAATTCTTGTCTCATTTTAATGGTATTTCATTTTCGAGACACGACCTGATGCTGAAGGATGCTCTACAGGTGGCGTCTGATGCATCGGGTTCAATTGGCTTTGGGGTCTACTTCAACGGCCATTGGTGTGCCCAACCTTGGCCGTCAAGGTGGCACGATTTGGGCATCACCACGGATTTGACTTTTCTGGAATTTTTTCCAATACTGGTGGCAGTTACAATTTGGGCAAAGTTTTTTCAAAATTGCACGCTGCACTTTTGGTGCGACAACATGGCCACGGTACAGGTAATCAACAATTTCACATCTAAATCTGCTAGGGTAATGGAAGTGGTTCGACAATTTACACTTCATTGTTTGAATCACAACATACTGTTTAAAGCATTTCATGTTTTGGGCATCCACAACCCGCTGGCTGACGCTCTGTCTCGTATGCAGATGGAGCGTTTCAGACAGTTGGCGCCCAACACAGACGTCCGACCAGAGGCTATGCCAGACCATCTTTGGCAGGTTGGAGCGATGAGGTTTTAAAGGGAATGTCTATAGCCCTAGCGCCAAGCTCTAGAAAATCATACCTTAATGCAGTTCAAGAATTTGTTGACTTCAGAAATTATTACAGCTTGCCCAATGTTGTTCCAACACCGTATGAACACATCGCCCAATTCTGTGTATACTCCAGGCGCCGCGGGTTAGCCCCTCAATCAATTAGATCAAAGCTAGCAGCTCTAGCCTATTGGCTTAAGGCGCAGGGGTTCCCTGACCACACGAATGATTTTAGGCTACACAAACTACTGTCGGGTTGGTCACACGAACATGGCCATCACTTGGACGACAGAGATCCCCTGACACCAGACATACTGAAGGGCCTCAACAAAACATGGGCGCAGGTCTGTTCGTCGAGCTATGAACAGTCGCTTTTTCACACTGCTGCCCTAATCGCGTTTTTCGGGGCTTTAAGGATAAGTGAGTTAGTGCCAGCCAGCAAAAAAGACGTATCACAAAAAGCCTTACTTTTTTCAGACGTTGAGTTGGTTGATCAAGGCTTGCAAATTTCCATCAGATCGTCAAAAACCGATCAGAGGGCAAGAGGAACGGTGATTTCTTTGGCCTCCTGTGGTGACGCAGATATTTGCCCGGTAACTGCCGCGGTCAAATTTATGACACTCAGGGGGGTCGCCACGGGATATTTTTTCATTCACAAGAATGGCGACCCACTCACCAAATACCAATTTTGGGCGCTTACCAACAAGGCCCTTAAATTATTGGGATTGCAACAACACAAGTTCGGAACGCATTCATTTTGAATTGGCGCGGCGTCTACGGCCGCGAGGCTCGGTTATGGGGATGAAAAAATAAAGAACCTGGGGAGGTGGAAATCTGAAGCATTCAAAGGCTATGTTCGCCCTGTTTCTTTTTAATGATGTTTATCGTTACAGGTGGAGAGTGGCTGGGCCATAGAAGGAGGGTGTTGATTTGCGGGCATAGCTACGTCCACTGGGCAGAGCGACATGCCCGCCGAAGTACCTATGGCCAGCATTTGGGTCTGGCCTCAATTGCCTCAATAGAATGGAAAGGCAAGAGAGGGTTGAGGTGGGACGGATTGATCCCGTTGATGTTTCAGGCTGGTGGGGGGCCCCCACCAGATGTTTTAGTAATCCACCTTGGGGGTAATGATTTGGGCCTGTTGCAAGGCAAGGCCTTATATTTGCAAGCCCGCAGTGATTTCAAAGCAATTGCTAAGGCATGGCCCAACACAATCATTGCATGGTCTGCTATGATCCCATGTTTAAGATGGATCGGAGGCGGAGATATTCGACAGATGGAAAGGGCCAGAAAGCGGGTTAATCGGGCTATTCGTGTGGAGCTGGCCCGGCGGAGGGGATTGTTTATACACCAAGGTGGCATTACGCTCGATAATCTGTTGTTATACCGGTCAGATGGTATTCATCTCTCGGATGAGGGCAACGACCTATTTTTGGCCAATTTAAAGTTGGGAATTGAAAAAGCACTTATGGGTTTGGTGGGGGTGATGGGGACAAAATAGACATTTGTCCCCAATCGGTGGCGGAAATGAGTTAAATAAGTTAAATAGTTAGTATAGTCCTTAGGCATCCCCCTCAGAGTTGATAGGCCATTCAAGAATACACTCACCTAAAGTTCTCTGTGGTTAGGTGAGGGGATAAGAATGGCCTAGGAAGGGGGTGTGGGGGAGAGCCTGGGATTGGTTATCCTTAATAAAGTTGATAATACATTACTTTAAGTGGTTACCAATATTAAGATTACATGGGATACAGAAGTTTGCCCCGAGTTAGATAATTTAGGCTGGGCAAAGGTGTTAGCTTAACTTTGCCCCACCAAGTTCTGGTTATTTAACAAAACAGTTAAATCAACAGGTAACAATAATAAAGTTGCCCTTATTTAAACCCAACTGAAGTTGTGTGGTCTGATCATTTCGGTGGTTGGGGGACAATGGTCTTTCCCCTGCCTGCACGCTGGCGGGGGAAAGAGGTTTGTCCCCCTCCGCCGATTGAGAAATAGTTCCGGCCGGAACTACTGGTTGGGGGCAGAGCCCGCTTAGGGGCTGGGCCCGCCCCCACACATTCAGTCTGAAGCTGACCGTCGACCCACCTCGCCCGCCCTATAAAACAGTATAAATGGTTGCCAATAGGGGGCCGGGTAGGAATTTTTCCCCCTCCTATGTTCTAGGGGGGTTTTTCGCCTACCCTATACTGTTAGGGCAAATTGGGATGGTGTGGTTATAAATAGGCTGTCACGGAAATGAGTTAAATAAGTTAAATAGTTAGTATAGTCCTTAGGCATCCCCCTCAGAGTGGATAGGCCATTCAAGAATACACTCACCTAAAGTTCTCTGTGGTTAGGTGAAGGGATAAGAATGGCCTAGGAAGGGGGTGTGGGGGAGAGCCTGGGATTGGTTATCCTTAATAAAGTTGATAATACATTACTTTAAGCGGTTACCAATATTAAGATTACATGGGATACAGAAGTTTGCCCCGAGTTAGATAATTTAGGCTGGGCAAAGGTGTTAGCTTAACTTTGCCCCACCAAGTTCTGGTTATTTAACAAAACAGTTAAATCAACAGGTAACAATAAAAAAGTTGCCCTTATTTAAACCCAACTGAAGTTGTGTGGTCTGATCATTTCGGTGGTTGGGGGACAATAAATATGTTTGCAGTTGGATGATTTCAACAGAGAGAAGTTATAGACTGGATATGAAGGGACAGAAAGAAACGGAATGATCAAAAAGCTACTATTTTAAGTTTTAACAAAGCAACTAAATGGACCATAATCTTAATGAAAGTTAAAGTACATTTTAGCTTTGTTAACCCGCAATGGTGTTGCTGTGCCTTCAAGTCATTTCCAACTTACAACAACTATAAGACAGGGTTTTCTTGGCAAGATTTGTTCAGAGGATGATTTGCCTTCCTTTGAGGTTGAGAGACTTACTTGCTCAAGGTAACGCAGTGGGTTTCCATGGCTGAGCGAAGATTTCAACTTTGGTCTCCACAGTTGTAGTCTAATGCTCAAACATTCACTTTCTCTACAAATCTTTATTAAGATATAATTAAATGAAGCATCAATAGAATATTTTATTTAGTCTTAATAAGTTGGAAGGAATTCAAATGGGGCTTTTTATGTCAGGAGCAACTCTAAATGTATATTTTTCATGGATGTGTCTGAAAGAAGCAACCCCAGCAAAGTACTAAAATCATAACATGGAAAAACATTGGCATGATAGCAAACCACCAGGGACAACAATAGCACCAAGTAAGATACGGAAGTGGTGCATATTCACAAAACCTATTCATATAATATGTGCATTGATTTTTCGAGAAAAAAAACCTGCTCTATTGTAATGATCGTTATTGACCTCAAAGCTGAAACTGGAGAATAGTCGATGCTTACTTCAACACAGGATGGGAACAATAGCTACTGCAGTGCATAAATGAAAAGAGAACAGTTTCTCCTATTCATTTGTTGCCATTTAAACACAATGGTTTGACCAAGACCAGCATTTCAAACATGATCTGTCAGACTACTGAGAGTATGAATAATATTTATGGTTTGCCTATAGTCATTCTCTTCTACCTTCCAGTATAATAGGAAGTCATAGCCTGAGGTTTAATATACATTATAATAGAGCAGGCAGCTTGACAGACTCCAGACATCTGGCAAAAATGCAAATTTCTTTAGTTTGAGATTATTCCCTCAGTCCCACCCACTCCTGCAACAAGGATGAAAGAAAGTAACCACAAGCTAATATTCTTCTATTTTAAAGGATGGATTCTTTTGCCACATAAAAAAGAGAGAAAGAAAGAAAGAAAGAAAGAAAGAAAGAAAGGACTTGTTAGAAATATTTTTTTTGTGTCAGAAGTGACTTGAGAAACTGCAAGTCACTTCTGGTGTGAGAGAATTAGCCGTCTGCAAGGACGTTGCCCAGGGGACGCCCAGATGTTTTATCATTAAAGTGGATTCATTTTCTAGTGTGATGAGGTCAGGTCAAAAATGGCTATAGCATCAATGAAACTCATTCATAGTTATTCCATTAAGAAACTTGACTAAATAAGCATTGATAACAGCAGCTTACGAATTTGCCCTCAGATCATGTCGCAGTGGCAATCTGTGGTTTTCATATCATTAAGGTGGGGAATCCTGTTCATGTTTGCACTAAAATAGATTTACTACCCATTGATATCAAAATCACAATTTGGAAGTTTTCAGCTCTGTCTTTGAAGGAGCTATCTAAGGAAATAGGATTCAACACCTTGGGTAACTGTGTAAAATCTGCAATAAAAACTGAAGTGGATCCACTGCTATATTCATATAGATATCACCAGGCACCATTGCCTTTGTCTTCTAAGTCCTCTTCCACACAGCTGTATAAAATCCACACTGAACTCGATTATATGGCAGTGTGGACTCAGGCCTCTTCCACACAGCTGAATAAAAACCCACATTTTCTGCTTTGAACTGAAATATATGGCAGTGTGGAATCAGATAACCCAGTTCAAAGCAGATACTGTGGACTATTCTGCCTTGATATTCTAGGTCTCTATCTTACTTACTTAGGTAATCCCTCATTGTCCAAGTATGATGGCCTTCCAAGTTTTTGGAAGACACCTGTGCATGAGTTTCTTTTAATAAAATGGATGGTAATCAAACACACACTACCACTTGTTATACAAAAGTTGCAAAAGTATTATAATGCCTCAAAATTAACATGTTATAGGCAAAGCTATTGCTTATAACACATATTTTTCATTGTTTGGCTATAGCACATTTGTCCCTTAAAGTAAAGAATCGTGAAATAAAGAATGGTTCTTCTGGCAGAATTTTTAGATCGTATTTCATGCTGTTGAAGATCTAATAAATGCATGTAATTTAATATTACCATTCCTTTTTAAAACCCAGACTAAAATGGGTTTTCATAAAAGAAATGGGAAGCCCCTACTGAAAAGCAAAAGAATTAAACATTAAATTAAACATTAAAACTGAATTAAACATTACAGCCTCCACATGGAGGCTACATTGAGCAACTCCTTCCAGCAGGATTATAATAATTGCAATGTAAATCTTTTGCTTCATGGACTGGCTTAATCACAGTGAAAATGTATATCTCATAAGTGTTGCACCATGATAGGACCACTGCTACTGGTGTGGGAGCTCTCCATGTCACTGGACTGGTGCATGCAATAAGAGATATATCAACATTATGGATTGGTGCATAGGGATAACACACAAAACAACCCTCGGGTATATAAAAATCCACATGTAGCTCTGAGACATATATCTTCCATAACAGCTAGAGATGAATTCTAGTTAAGGTACAGGTCTTTCTACAAATACTTCTAAAACAATGACCTTTTATAATTTCTCTGTATGCTTCTTGGTGTTGTGTGCCTTCCTCTGAGCTTGAGAGAGTATAACTTGCCCCAGGTCATCTTTAATGGTTGAGAATGGATTTGAACCCTGGTCTCCCAAAGTTCTCAGTCCTGCTCTTCTTTCAATCAAAAAGTAAGTTACTCAGCAGTACAGACAGTCCCCAAGTTACAAACGTCTGACTTACAAATGAGTCCTAGTTAAGAACAGGGGTTAGACAACAGCTCTGGATGAGGCTGATTATCTGGATTGATTTCAATCTGGCTTCAGACTGGGACATAGAACAGAAATAGCTTTGTTTGCCGTGGTGGACGATCCATGTTGAGAGCTTGATAGGGGGAGTGTGACCCTATTAAATTTCCTGGATCTCGCAGTGGCCTTCGATACCATTGATCATGGTATACTTCTGGGGAGATTTGTGACTACGGGGTTAGGAGGAAGTGTGTCACAGTAGTTCTGATCCTTCCTCTCAGGCCACTCACAGAAGATGGTATTGGGGGAGTCCTGCTTGATCTCATGGCTGGTGTGTTGTGGGGTCCCACAAGGCTCATAGCTATCCCCAATGTTATGTAACATCTACTTGAAGATGCTGGGAGAAATCATCTGGAATTTTGGGGTTTGGTATCACCTGTACTCTACTACTATTTTTCACCTGATGCCAGGGAAGCAGTTCTGCCCCTGAGCCATTGTTTGAGTTGTGGGATCCCACAAGTCTCATAGCTAGTCCCAATGTTATTTAACATCACCTGAAGCAACTGGGAGAGATCATCTGGAATTTTGGAGTTTGGTATCACCTGTACTCTACTACTATTTTTCACCTGATGCCAAGGAAGTAGTCCTGCCCCAAGTCACTGTCTGAGGGCAGCGATGGATTAGATGAGGGTGAACAAGCTGAAACTCATTCCAGGCAAGATGAAGATACTGCTGTCCTCAAGGAAAATGGATTCCGGAACTGGATTACAACCTGAGCTGGATGGGGTTACAGTCCCCCTGAAATCTCAGGTGGGCAGATTGGGGGTCCTCCTGGACTCTGTCTTACCTGAAGGCACAGGTGGCAGTGTTGTCTAGGTCAGTCTTCACAAAATTAATGCTTGTGCACCAACTGCACCTGTTACAGGTGCAAAAACATAAGAATCAAAACTCACCCAAGTCTTTTTCTTTTTCTTAGCCAGAATGCTAAGATAACACACCAAACAGCCCTTTTCCTTCATAAAGCAACACAGCTGAGAACTACGTATCTGGAGGAGATTGGGGTAAACTGTAGGGGTGATGCAGATATCTGAAGTGGCTTGGGATTGTGTAATAGCTGGTCTATTTTAACCTTTGTTTTAATCTTTGTTTTTAATTTTTGTGGTTTGAAATTTTACCTTGGCATTTTAATGATGATATTTTAAATTATCTTTTAACTTAATCAACTCTGAATGTATGTTAGTTCACTATTATGGGAGTCTTAGGATAGTGATTATTGTCTATTTGTGTACATTTCTGTTTTTGTTTTTAATGTTCATACGGTCAGTGGATTAATCAATAAACTTTGCTTTGTTTTGCTTTGCAGCACCCCCCCCCCAAGTCTTTTTCATTTAAAGTCTGTAATGCTCAGAAGTCATCAAAGTCAGTTTCATTCTTAGTGCAAGCAAAGGAAAGCCAAAAAGGCTGCTGTGCCTCTTTAAATTTATAGCCTCTTGCCATGAGGAGAGGAAGCAGTAGAGTGGGACAAACTGAGGGTCAATCCAGACAGGGCCCAAAATGCGTAATCTCATGCATTTTTTACCAGAGGTATCCAAACAATGCCTCCAGTAAAATCAAATTAATTTGAGACAAAGCAGGAAAACCTTTTTGATACCTGGTAAGACCCAGATCTTTGATAAGACCCTGGTCTTTCCAGGCATGGATCCAGTGTGGATTGGGACCAGGAACCATGTCACATGATCCCCAGGCCCAATCTACACAGCCCTTTTGATTTTCTATTTTAAGACCTTTGTCTAAGTGCCCTCCTGGAAGTTACCAAGAGGGAATCTAGACATCCACAAGGGAAAGCATGTGGTTTAGTGTGAAGTCTGGGGACTAAAGGCCACCCCAAACCATGTTTTTAAACCCAGTTCAACATGGCATTTCCTACTGTCTGGAAGCGCCCTGAGTGAGCTGGGAAAGAGACTAAGAGAGCACAGAATTCTGGGAAATGTAGTTTGGAAAAGCAAGGATCCCTATGACAGGAAATTCAAAAGACCTAAACTACATTTCCCAGAATTCTGTCCAGATTCATAAAGCTCTGGTAGCATAAAGGAGAGATGCTTCCCTCCTAGCAGCAGCCAGAGTTCCAATAAATTGTTGATTCTGCAAAGAGAGAACTGGCTGATACTTCAATTCTCATAAGTAAATCAGTGCTGGGCTAAGAAGAAATCCCTAAATTGAAATTCTATGAGAGACACTCAATGAGATAGCCACTGTGCTCTTTTTAAAAACAAAAACATTTTTGTCAATAAATTTTTAAAATCCCCAAACTCAGTAGATGTATGAATATTTCTGAGACTTGGGGGGAATGATCTCCTGTTATTTTGTATCATTGTATAGAAAATTCAAGAAGATTTCTCTTGTAGTTTTCTTTTTAAATGTTGTTTGTAAAAATTTTGAAAATTACCCAAAAATTTGTGGATGAGTGAAACGTTCTGAAACTTGATGGACTAACAGTGGTAAATGTGTTCTATAACTGTGGCAAGTGTCATGCCAGTATCTCTAACAATGAGGAAGAAAGGCACCCCTGAATTTATTTACTTAAAGAAAAGTAACAAAAAGTAGTTAACTCTTTATAGTCACGACACAGACCCCATCCAATTTTGGAAAGATTTTAGAAACAATTTTCTCCCACCCTCTAATTTTGTGATGAGTATTGAAACATTTTTTCATTGATCGCACAGGCAATACACACACACATACACATACACACATACATCTCTATATATCTGGAGTTACCCTTTAAAATGCACCTGTTATGACTTACATTACATTATCCCCTGGATAATGGAGAAAGGCAGGGAGTTTCAGAAAAACATCTATTTCTGCTTCATGGACTATTCTAAAGCCTTTGACTGTGTGGATCATAATAAATTGTGGCAAGTGCTTGGTGGGATGGGCATACCAAGCCACCTTGTTTCTCTCCTGAGGAATCTGTACAAGGACCAAATAGCAACAGTAAGAACTGACCACGGAACAACAGACTGGTTAAAGATTGGGAAAGGCGTACGGCAAGGCTGCATACTCTCACCCAACCTTTTTAACTTGTATGCAGAACACATCATGCGATGTGTGGGGCTTGATGAATGCAAAGCTGGGGTGAAAATTGCTGGAAGAAACATTAACAACCTCAGATATGCAGACGACACCACTCTGATGGCCGAAAGCGAGGAGGAGCTGAGGAGCCTTCTAATCAAGGTGAAAGAAGAAAGCGCAAAAGCTGGGTTGCAGCTAAACAAAAAAACCCAAGATTATGGCAACAAGAATGATTGACAACTGGAAAACAGATACTACACTTGATCTTAGCCAAAAGGCCGAGAAGCTTCCCAGCCGTCTGATATTTGTTATTAGCCGCCCCCTATTTTAGATTCATACATGCACTTTAAACTGTAAGTTTAGTCTGTTTTATCTTTTTAATTTGTCTCTTTTATAACATGTTTTTAATCTGCTTTTAATCTGCTTTTATACCTGATCTACTTGGGAACTGCGATTCCCTTCCTTGGGCACCGATGCCCCATTCTGTACTGTGCTGGTCAAAGACCATAATAAATCATTGATTGATTGATTGAACCGGAAAACAGGGAGAAAATGTGGACGCCGTGAGAGACTTTGTATTTCTAGGTGCAAAGATCACTACAGATGCAGATTGTGGCCAGGAAATCAGAAGACGCTTACTTCTTGAGAGGAGAGCAATGTCCAATCTCGATAAAATAGTAAAGAGTAGAGACATCAGATGGCAACAAAGATCCGCATAGTCTAAGCCATGGTATTCTCTGTAGTCACCTACGGATGTGAGAGCTGGACCTTAGGGAAGGCTGAGCGAAGGAAGATCAATGCTTTTGAACTGTGGTGTTGGAGGAAAGTTCTGAGAGTGCCTTGGACTGCGAGAAGATCCAACCAGTCCATCCTCCAGGAAATAAAGCCCGACTGCTCATTGGAGGAAGGATACTAGAGACAAAGTTGAAGTACTTTGGCCACATCATGAGGAGACAGCAAAGCCTAGAGAAGACAATTATGCTGGGGAAAGTGGAAGGTAAAAGGAAGAGGGGATGACCAAGGGCAAGATGGATGGATGGCATCCTTGAAGTGACTGGACTGACCTTGAAGAAGCTGGGGGTGGTGACGGCCAACAGGGAGCTCTGGCGTGGGCTGGTCCATGAGGTCACGAAGAGTCGGAGATGACTGAACAAATGAACAACAACAACAAAATGACTTACATACAAATTCAACTTAAGAACAAATTTACAGGGCCTATCTTGTTCATTGCTTGGGGACAGCCTGTACTCCCTTAATTCATGAATTTTAGCAAAGTTTTAATAGACTAGAAGTGCACATAATACAAATTTAGCACAGCTGGCACCATGACCTGGCATGAAAGGGGCTTGAAGATTAAAACAATCCAGGACTTGTCACTCTCTACTTTATGCAGAATGCAGAGAAAGCCAAGAAAATATTGAAGAGGATCAATTTTTTAAATGTGTGGCAACACTTGTCTGTTCTAAAAGTCAACCTCCTGCTGCTCACATTTGTATTTAATTTGTGAACAGTAGGCGGAAATTTGGAATTCACAGACACTCACTTCTTTTCAGCCCACCACATATTTTAACTAGAAAAATAGTTATCTAAAGTGACTATGTTTTCTCCCTAGTCGGAGGTCTGCAAACAAAATATGCTGTCTGACCCACAGAGATTATGATTGCTTTTCTGAGATGGAGAGGACCTCCCCCGCTCTATGTAGTTGATGCCTGAGAGTTCCCCATGGAAGTTGTGTGTATGTGTGTGTGTGTTTTTTAAAAAAACCCTGTTTTTAATACTTTGTGGAGAGACCAATTGAGGTAATAGCATGACAAATATTTTATAGTCTCAGTTCTGCTGTGCTGAGACAATTTCAAACTCAATGAATATCTTCATGGATTTCCTTCATTCTTTAGTACTGAAGGGTCATACTTTATGTTGAGCAACCAGTTTCTGAATCACAGAGTCCTTTATATTAACAATCTGGGAGGCTTCAGAAATACTTAGATTGTCAGAAGACAGAATGTAGGGGCCAAGAAAGGAAACGACTGATGTTATTTACATAGTCCCATGTTGCTATGTGGTTTATAAAATACTAATTTTCTAAATCTGAAATTAGTTTTAAAAGCTTTTGTACGATGGTAACTATCAAGTTTAGAACAATGGCATGGAATCTGTGGCCCTAAGGCCTCATGTGGTCCCTGAGACTAACATCTTTGAGCCTCTCAACTATCCTTTTCTGGCAAAAATATGGTGAATTGGTCCTCTTGGAAGCCTCTGTGACCAGCATTTATGCTTTTAAATGGGCCATAAAATGTCATCCCTTTTGTTGTTAACTGTCTTCAAATCAACCTCAACCCTATGAATATGAGATCTCCAACTTTCTCTATCCTCAAACAGCCTGTCTAGGTCAACCTACTCCATGTTGTATTTGCACATGGACATGCTTAGTGGCTTTGGCCTCCTAAATAGAAGTGCCACCATGCTCTTTTGTATTATTGTGGTCATTACACAGTGGAGAACATGCTATCTTCACTTCACCATCACTGTGCCAAATTAGAACTTAAATGGCATATTTGTAGTTGTCTATGCGATCATGGAATGCTATCTGGAGGAGTGCTACTGAAAGAAGAAAGAAGAGGTTTTGGTCAAAATCCAGTGAAAAGTACCCAAAACCAGGAACATATGCGGCTGTGTACCTTCCCCCATTCTAGAGGTCTCAAATCCCTCAATTAAAAATTGGCCAAAATGGCAGCCAGAAATGGTTTTGTGTCACTTCTGATGGAGTGGAGCAATACAGAGGTGAAATACCCTCTCTCTTCTCTATTGAGTACCCCTGCCCTAAACCTTCAGGAGAGCCAGAGCCAAAAAAGACAGGCAAAAAAGAACTGAACTTTTCAAGAAGCTTGAGAATCCAGAAAGGTTTAATTCAGTAGCGTTTGATCTTCATCCAGAAAATTATAGACACTCTTGCAGGAGCAAATTCCTAAAATCAGCTTTGCCTGACATGATTACCTGCCCCAGCTGCTTGAATTATGAACAGTTTCTCTAATCATCTGACTATGGCCTGTTTATTAACAACTCTGTGTGTGTTCCCTTAAACAACAATGTTCTTGTGAATCTGTATTCTGACCCAGGCATGACTCTGAATTACCTCCTGATCCCCTCCCAATACCCCCTAAACAACAATGGTTTTTCTCTTTCTATGTAAGCCCTCCAGACCCACTAGGCACTTACAGCCATCAAGTTGTGCAGCATAGTTACCGGATGTTGTCATAGCATCAGATAGAATCTGACTGAATAAAATAAAATAAAATAATTGGTTATGTGAACAAACATTATTGATTCTTATTGAGGCTTTAATAAATCTGTGATGAATATGTTATATGAATTGACCCAGCTGCATATAATCATCTGGGTATTATAGAACAATGGAGATGTCTTCCTGCCCTACTCTCCAATGCTGGAACCAAAAATACCTGCTGATGTCATCCCAGGGTTGTGGATGCAAAAGGAATCAATTTTACCACTTGATTAGGATGTCTAGAAAAGTACATTTGAATGGAAATTACTGCTTTCTATAAGTCTAAAGGAACAAACATTAAATCAGAATTACAAATATCCTTTGTAATGCAAAAAAGCAAGGCACCAAACAAAACAAAAAAAGGGGGGTGTGCCTTGTCTTGAATCATTGCACTCTTTGCTTTTAAAATATTTCAGATTTCCTCCATAAGCCCCTCTAGGTGTGATGAGATTGTCTCAGTATAAGAAAACAATTTGGGGAGTTGGAGGAAGGAAGGATCTGAAATTAAACTCTTTTATATTTTCATGGTAGATCAGAACAAAGCAAAAGCAGACAAAACCACAATGATTCCATCAGCTGGCCTTGTACGTCTTCCCTAAGAATTCAATAATAAGACCACAAATGGATGAGTGAAATAGTCTCTAACTGCAGAGAGAACCAAAGCCACAAAACATTTGCCTATTTGACTCAGCTACAGCAGAAAGGCAAAGCAATAGGCATCTGGAATTAATTTACTAACTTTTAAGGAAAAAAATAATTTTTTGGACTGAGATTAAGCATGAAAACTTTAATCCTCAACTAATTATTTACATGGTTATAAAGGAAATGAAAAAAGGCAGTTCGAATGGAATGGTTCTGGCAGCCTTATTTATGGCTCTGTGGTACCTTTGATTCACTGCTCTCCAACGTCAATAGAGCTGAAAAGGTTTTAATGTATTATAAATGAACAATGGAACTAATCTCACATGGCACTGTTGCCAATTTCCGTAAAAGAAATGTATGTGGACTAATAGAATTCACTCTATACAGAGAGCTATGTTAAAAGAAAGACAAGGAGGTACTGTCAATTTAAAAGTCATGTGGCAGATCTGAGGAACAGCATATGATCTTTTGAGCTGCAGGGCAGGAATATATTTTGGAGTACATTTGACTCTGAGGCCTGGTCTCTATGCTCTGCTCTAAAGTAGTATTAATGTCAAGGGCCTAGGGGAAAAAAGCATCTACAATTGATCAGCTGCTGGCATCCAGTCTTAAGGAAAATGGTGGTGGCAGCTGTGAACAAGATTATACACCACTGTCATACGACGACTTTACATGCTAACTGTTGCTCTACTGATGCAGAGTTATGAAATCACCCTCATAAAAGGGTCATTTCCTATATCTTTTCACATTGTTTATATAGTGTGGCCATAGTACTCTTGCTTACTTCTGTGTGCTTCCAAGCAAAAAATTTGGCAATTGTGTGGTAGAGGAAGGAGGAGAGGAAGAAAAGGAAGAGGAGGTGGTGGAGAAGTTCACCATGTCCCCATAAACTTTTCATTCCTAACAAATAATATGCATAAATGAAATGAAACAACCAAGCCAGATAAACTATTATTTCCCAGTTCAAGTTTTCATGCAATGTTTCTTGCAGACAATGCTGCTGCAACCTGACACTGAATTTTGTGTTTCCATGGCCCTGTTTCACAACCCTCTGGCATTTGGAGAGACAGAGGGAAATGGGGGGAAAGTGGAGTGGGGGAACTTGGCAACCTTTTGAAAAAGAAAAAAAAGGAATTTCACTGACAGATAATAAATAATAAATTGTTTTATTTAATAATAAATTGTTTTATTATTTATTTATCAGTTCCATGAACATTTGTTGGAGTGATCCCATACTGCTAAAATGTGCAAAAAATGTCTCATAACTATATCTTCCTTAGAATCATAGAAAAAAATTAGTCCCTCTCTCTAAAACTAACTTGGGTGTGTACAAAGGACATTGAAACACACTAGAAACTAATAAAGAGAATGAAGTTACTAGCATAAGATTTCATAGACTAAGGCTGCATCTAAAAAGGTAAAGGTTTCCCCTGACATTATTCGTGTTTGACTCTGGGGAGTGGTGCTCATCTCTATTTCTAGGCTGAAGAGCCGCCATTGTCCATAGACAAGTCCAAGGTCATGTGGCCGGCATGACTGCATGGAATGCTGTTACTTTCCTGCAGAAGCGGTACTTATTGATCTACTCACATTTGCATGTTTTTGAACTGCTAGGTTGGCAGAAGCTGGGGCTAACAGCAGGAGCTCACCCTGCTCCTGAGATTTGAACCACCAACCTTTCAGTCAGCAAATTCAGCAGCTCAGTGGTTTAACTCATTGTGCCACTACGGGGCCCCTTAGGCTGCATCTACATCAAGTGAAATTATCCGGGTACAGTATAGAGTGATCTAATCTGAGCTGTATTTGGCTGCATTTACACTGCCATATAATGTCATATGAGAATCACATTTGCCTGGGGCATCCATACAATGTTCATTTAATCTGAAGGAAGCAAAATAATGCATGTGGACCCTGGGTTTAAAAAACATTGGGGGATGGTTTAAATCCTGCAGCAGGATTCAGACTTCCCCCAGCGTTGTGGCAGTAAGGAGAACCACCCTGGATCCCTAAGCGAGATCCAGAATGGTGTCTTCACAGCCATCCCATGCTCCCCATGCTCAAACAATTTGGGGAGATGGGATGGCCATCTCTTTCTGCCCCCCAACAACTCATCCCCACCCCCGCAAAAGAAGGAAATCATTTTTTAGCACTGGTTACTCTACCCTTCCCGTTTTGTTGTCATTAATTGTGCCCAGTAGCTTTGGAGGAGAAGAGGTGGCTCCCTCCTCCCAAGCTGCTTTGCTCACTTATTGATAAAGAAATTGGAAGAGAAGAGCAGGTGGCACTGGTAAGGGGAGATATATTTGCTTTTGGGGGGAGTTGGGGTAGAATCCTGCCCTATGTCCAGCCCTACCAAATTGACTTTGGTATGGCTGGGTTGTCAAGTCTGTTCCACCATCAAGGCAACTTAAGACACCCTTGTGTAACCTCAATGTGCTTCAGAACCAGCATTTTTCATGTTGGTTCCATGCCAAATTATGTGCCTGTGTGGAAAGGCCCCTTGATACACCATGGGAACACCCAAAATCTGTTTTGCAGTCAAAATGATCAGCAAACAGATATCTATAAAGGAATCTCTACAAATGCACAAATGTGTTGTAAGTGCTGCATTTATATCATTCCTGATCTGTGACCCTGAGGCCCTAGTTCCCATTCCCACAGTGGCAATTTGATTTTTATTGGGGGAAGGGGCAACTCAAGAATGAGTTACTAACTGTGATTTATTTATTTTTTTTACATTTCTTATGTTTCTAGGGGCTGTTTCATACACAGTTTATAAATATATATTGTGAAATACACATTTTAAAAATAAAATCAGCTGGTGACAATGGAGAGCAGGAAACCCACTAATAGAGAGGACATGTGAGAACAGTTTACTAGAGAGTGCATGGGCACTGAATCATAAAATCATAGAATTATAGAGTTGTAAGAGACCTTGTGGGGCATCTAGTCCAACCCCCTGCGAAGAAGCAGGAAAATTGTATTCAATGCCACCTGCAACCAACAGAAGGCTATCCAGCCTCTGTTTAAAAGCCTCCAAAGAAGGAGTCTCCACCACAGAGATTTTTGAAAAGCTGTTATTTCATTTCCATCAGGGAGCTTGTCTAGGCAGCATGTCTACTCTGTCTGATGCATTTCGCAGAACCACCCATGGCTATCATGTCTCCTCTCAGCCTTCTTTTCTGCAGGCTAAACATGCCCAGCTTTTATGATTATGGCAATAGCAGAACATTTGCGACTATGTAGTATTGCTGAATATAGCACCGTTATGAATACCAGCCATAGCATTTTGCAAAAATATAACTTTTTATGTGTATCATCCATTTTGTGCAACATTTAGTCTTTTTTGTGCAAGGAAAGAGTTCACAGAAAAGACTTAGATGTAGAGGAAATATGTCCAAAATATGCAAAACCATACCAAGATACACAGATACACCATTTTACCATTAAGAATGTGATTATGAATACATATTGCTCATATTCTAAACTGAAATGTTGTAAATAGCTCCTAATAACTATAGATGTTGTAATATTTGAATTTAACATGTTTACCAAGTAGTGTTCCAAGATTAATCAGTACAAAAGAAACACACTACCCTAAACAAATTCACATGATATTCTTTGTTGACTAAATTGCAAAAATTCCTGTGAAATAGGAATTTACTTTCTTAGGTAAAGGGGAAACACAGTACATCTCTCACTTAGAAGTAGTAATTAGCTAATGAAACCTGGTCATGAATCTGATAGCACTGTTTAATCAGTTAATGGTCTGAGTCCTTCAAGCCTAATTTTCAAATGAGGAAGCTCTCTAATGTAACTTATTTGTGTTAATTAAGGTACTATTGGCCTTTCATTGCATAGTAATCATACTGATGTTGCTAGTTTCTACCCTCTTGTATTATGATAATGATGAGCCACCTCAAATATTATCATTATCATCATCACAAACATCATGATTTCTATCATTTCTCTATGGCTTAACATTTGGCTAAGACATTGTTTATAAAAATTAAAGGTAAGTATAAAAATGTTCACTTTCATTATAAAACTGGTATTTTTAGTCTTCAAGGAAGTCACAGCTATTCTGATAAGTAAATGCTGTTATTTCTATTTGTTGGCATTTGAATAAAAAGAGCTGTATCCAAGAACACTCCAACTGTGAACTGAATCTGCAAAACAAATACATTTAATGCTATTTTCATGGTTTTTGATGTGGGTGTGGAAAGTCAGCAGATGAGGACAGATTGGGCATTCACATAGAAAAGATTATGTGTGCAAAGAGAAGGAGTTGTTCCTCCATCCTTCTACTGGAGGATAAAGTTTCATTATGAAAGCAAGGGTTAAATCCAAATATAATCACACACAGAATAGCAGGCTCATTCAAATTGCTTAAATTAATGTATGTGTTGTCTTTATTCCAACACTGAACTGTACTTAATGGAATCTGAAATAATTATGAATATATTCTCAATTATTTGAATTCTAATCAAACATAGTTTGGCATCTACCCAAATGTCAGGTTGATATCTTTATGTGTTTCCTGAAGGCCAGTGCTGCAAACAACACTCTGAGACCAAGATCCTACATCACCAAGTGTAAAAATTCTACAGGTATAGCTTCCTGTCACTAATTCATGATACTGTAATGGGAAACCCACCACAAACATTATCTAGTTGGCATAGAGCTTGGGGATTGGATAAAGATCAGATTGTATCTCCACAGGTAAATAAAATAAATGACAATCTTCTGGCATCAATGAATGAGACAATCATTCTTTTTCCGACCAGGAATATATAGCCAGATACTTCAACATCCCAGTTCTCCACAATCCATTATATGGCTGTAGAGAGGGGATATCACAGCAAAATGGTGAGTTCTTGGGAATGGGGGGCTTTGCTAATTGCAAAGAATGCAGTAATACCACTATACTTGTGAAGGATACATTCCTGGCTGGACTATAGTTAGCTGAAACTACAGATACAACCACATGCCATTAAATATCATATCACTCTGTGTGTGTGTGTGTGTATGCATGTGTGTGTATCATACATTATTTTTATATGTGAATTTTCCCCTCACATGTTTGCAAGTTTGCAAGTTTCTGCAAATCCTATAGATATAGGTATCAATAAACATATAGAGGTACCTATATATCTGTATATCTCACTATGTGTATGTATATGTGTATGTACATATATATGAATTTTCCCATTAAAATGTGTGTGTGTGTGTGTGTATTTTCCCCTCACATGTTTGCAAGTCTTTGCAAATCCTATATAGATATAATTATCTATATACAGACAGATGTCTAGATAGATATAAACAGATATATAGGGCTTGCAAATATTGCAGGAGAGAAATGCACATATATAGAGAGAGGATTTGCAAACCTTTCAGGGGGAAAAAATAGTTTACTTTTTTTTTTTTGAACTACGATAAATATTCAAAAACATTTAACCTACCGATGTCTCAGTTAATGTAATTTTATTGGTAACTATTTTTATTTTGGAATTTACCAGTAGTTGCTGCATTTCCACCCTAGGCTTATACTCAAGTCAATATATTTTCCCAGTTTTTTGTTGTATAATTAGGTGCCTTGGCTTATATTTGGGTCAGCTTGTACTTGACTATATACAGTACATAGAGATATGTTGGACTCATACTTGTGTGTATCTTTAACTGAATTATGACCAATTGTTATTGGCTACAAACCAGAAAAATATTGGTCCAGAACCACAGATATGTTGACATGTGACACTGAATTATCTTCATCTCCACACAGGTGTGTACATGAATGTGGTGAAAAAAATTACCATGTTTTGTATATACATGGGAAAAGCTGTAGGTATATTGCCTAAAATTACTGTTTTGCACTGAAATTGCTGTGATTGTCTCTGTGCATCAACTTAATGGTTCATATCATTACTGGCAGGTCATTACTGGCAGATCATTACTGGCAGACTAATGACTAGTCTCAAAGTCATTTTTCATATACATACATGCCTATGAACTAATCTACCATTTAAAATAATGTGAAATTTGAAAAAAAAGGCAACATTTTGGCTACCTTCATATTACATTCATTTAGGTGGTACCAAGCAGAGATGTTGAGATAGCAAGAAATTGCAAAGGGGATTTTCTTCAATCCATATAAAATTTGCCATCAAGCCCAAAAGAGATTATGACCAGGCCTAGAGCTTAGCCCCCTGGCTTTTCAATGTTACTTGAGATTGACCTCATTTAGTTTCCTCATTGTCTGAAAAGTCTTGGAAACGCAAAGGTAGTTCACACAGAGAGAAAGAAAGCTTATGTTTCAGCTTTCTTCACAATCAGAAGGAAGCTACATGTTGCCAAGAAGTGGTGTGTACAATATAACACCCAACATAGATTCGGCCTTTCATGATATTTCAAGTATAGAAGGTCACATCACAACAAGTGACTATTTAAAACACCTTCAAAACTTAATTTGTTATCAAACAAGGACCTTTTTAGCTATTTTACCATCCATAAATATGTATGAAAATGAAAGTGTTAGTTCAGACAAAGCACCAAGAACATATAAAAGATTTGACTGTGGAATTCAATATTTCTGGATGCAATTAAAGCTGCCAACATCAAAATATTTAAAAAGGGTTAGAAGAATTCATGAAGGTTATGGCCCTCAATGATTGTTAGTCAAAGTCATTACATAACATCTTTAGTACCAGTAACGTTATGCCTCTGTATATTAGTAGATGAGGAAATACAGTGGAAGTGTTTTTTTTTTTTTGTAGAATAATTCATGTTCTGTTTATTATTTTTCTGTAGGCAAGAGGTTTGCCACTAGGTGAACAGAATGTTGGGATAGGCATTTGTTCTGATTCAGCATGGCTCTATATTATAAATCTGAGCCTCATCATCACACAATGAATGATAATAATAATAATAATAATAATAATAATAATAATAATAATAATGGTTAATAAATGAGTTCCTCTCCACTTCGTCCCATGTACCAAGGTGGGAACAACATATTAAAATATAGTATATACCATGAGTTTAAACACATGACACATAAATATGGTAAAACATTTTTTTAAACTTATGCAATCAATAAATATTAAATGACTAGTGCACAATTTAAAATTTATAATATAAGATTCATAATTTAAAATCATTGTTTAGCATTCAAACAGTTTAGCTATTTGTTGTATCAATCAGGCAGGTTATTCCACAATCTTGGGCAACTGAAGAAAAAAAGGTTGCCAGCCTAATCTCAGCTGACAGGAGTAAACATTCCTCAGAGGAACAGAGTGCACAGGGGGGATTATGCAGGAGGAAGTAATCTCATAGTTAAAGTTGCCTCCAAACATGTAGGGCTTTAAAGATAATAACCAACATTTTGTACTTTTCTTAGAAACTAATTGGCAATAAATGATGTTTATATATGTGTAATATGAACACTCCTAGCTGTACTAGTGACCAGCCTAGCTGCCATGTTTTGAACTAGTTAGTTTCTGATCTTGATATAGAGGTAGTCCAATGTGCAGCACATTGCAGAAACCTAGCATTGATATTACCAGTACATGCACTACACTCTAGATCCTCCATGTCATTTGGAGTAAAGAATCCAGAACTGCCCCAAACTGTGAACACAGTATTTTAGGGGGAGCGTAACCCCACTCAGAACTGATTGATACACTTCTAAATCCAGGTTAGAACCTCTAACAGTAAGCATCTCCACCTAGATTCAGGTTCATTTTGCTTCCCCCACACCCAACCAACCAACCATAAGTCCCTCCATACTGTCCTTTGCTGAGACTGTTTTTTTCTTGTGCTTGTCCTTTACCAAAAGAACAACAGCAGAGGACTGTGCTTGGAACTCACAACAACCACACAACAATTCTTCAGAACTCGTGCAAATATATTACTAGTTTCCAGAAATTACAGTCCCTGGCAAAATTAGGAAAAGCGGGATTTTGACTGAATGATGTAACTGCAGTTCCAGACAGCACTTTAAACCAGGAGGAATTGCATTTTAAAATGTGGTTTCTGAGGCGGGTGTCCAGATGCCCTTCTGGAACCTTCTGGGAAGATAGGGAGACAGCCCTCACCTCCTCCCAAAACCCCTTTAAAATCATTTAAAATAAAATAACTTATTCAACCACCATTAAAGTCCTGCAAGAGCTCTCTTAACATTTAAGAATGACACTCCAGGAGAAGCTGGGGCCAGGAACGATTTTCCTCCTCCTACTTCTCCTGGTATATCATTCATATACATCAGGAGAGGACCCGCAGTATTTTAATGGCGGTTGGATGAATTATTTTATTTTCAATTTTTTTTGGTGGTGATGGTGGGGGGTGGGGGGGTTGGTGCCCTCAGAGTTTTCCAGGCAGAATTGAGCGCACAGCAGGTTTTTCCTGCTTTATGCCGAATGTAGTCGCATTTACATGGGAGGTCATTTGGATGCCCCCTGCAAATATCCGGAAGGGTGTACATTTTGCGCCCTGTCTTGATGGGCCCTACGAGTGCTACTCTGGGGGACATGGCATGAAGATGCACTTTCAATATATCTATTATATTTTTATCCACTACCATAACATTAATCATACAATAACACATGATGGCAAAAATACATATGGGAGATATGTATGTGTGAGCATTTCAATTATGAAGCAGCAAATCTCAGGTGTCCCCCCCCCCCCCCCCCACACACACACACACATTGCTACTTACTGGAAAACACTGGCACTTACAAGTAAACGGCCCCAGCCCAGTTTACCTGTCCAAACACATCTCCCTTTATGTACCACTGTGGAAACTAAGATCTTCTGGGGAGGCCCTACTCTCAGTCCTGCCACCATCACAGGTACGTTTGGTGGGGGTGAGAGAAAGGGCCTTCTTAGTGATTGCCGCCTGAGTATGGAACTCTCTTCCTGGCAATGTTAGATCAGCTACATCCCTCTTGTCCTTCAGAAGCAATGTAATGAGGTAAAATGGTGTCCTGAGATGGTTTTAAAGCAACTTTAAATGTGGATATAAGTGATTTTAATGTTTGTATATATTTATATTATGTATATATTTATAGTTTTATGTCCTGGCATTGAATGTTTGCCATATATATATTGTTCTCTGCTCTGTGTCCCCTGCGGGGTGAGAAGGGTAGAATATAAATGTTTTAATTAATTAATTAATTAAGTAGCCATTATGTGATCAATGGAGGTTTGTTCCCCCTTTGTTCAAGAAAGTTTGTGTCTCCATGAAAGACATGATGATATATTATACACATAGGCTTTGTATGAACAAATAACATTCAAATCATGCATTAGGCAAGAACTGTGGTTAGAAAGCAGGTATCTAGCTGAATGCTTCACATGGCACATTGGCACAAGATGCATCACATGTTCAACATACAGGTCCCTAAGGAGTGAAGAAGGTTAGAGTGAATCAAAACAAAGTACAGAAGGAAATTGAACCATCCTGTAACTTCTTAAAATGGGCAGCCTTACCCCCTTCTTTCTCCATTCCCCAATAGTGTTCTTTCCAGTCCTGACAACTCCATTAAGAGCAATAATTTTTCAAATTCTTTCATTTCCTTCCTCCCTTGCAATATAATGCCTATCATCAACTCTGCTTCTCAGTAAACATACCAATGTGTGGCCTCGACATGGGACTCATTCATTGCATTGAATGTACTGTCAATTATTGCTTAAATATTCAAGACCAGCTCTGCATCCCAACAATCAGCTGCGGCATTTTTACTCTGCTATTACCTTGCATGTAATCTCAAGGCTTTAAAAACCTGCTGTTCAGAAACTGCTCAAGCCTATCAAAAGACTCCCTCTCTTCATCCTCCCATCTTATTTAGATATGTTGGATTATGCACACATTTCATTTTAGAAAGTGATGTTTCAATTCCATTGCTTTTCAGAGATGTGGGAAAAGATGAACATTTCAGATGGGCAAACCTGAGAGCCATACAAAAACAAGTTCTCTTTCACAAGCTCTGCAATACTGTCGCTTTGGAAACTTACCCTCAAAGGTAATTATTGGTTACCATTCCATGGACTAATGAAAGGAATTCATTACTATCACAGAAGTGTTTAGATATAATTTAATTACTTGTTATTCCACAATTACATAATTATTCCATAATTACAAAATAGCTACTTTCAGTTTCCTAACACACTGCTGTCCTATTGTACAGAACAAACTTGGCCAGTGAAGCCACACCTCTATAAAAATTAAATGTTACTAAATAGTTACAATTTCAGCACAAAAGGTGGATTCTACTCATACAATAGTAATGAAATTTCTGCTGAAGAATGGAGGAAGTGTAGGCCTCCCAGGCCAGTTTTGAGATTGCTAGAGAACATCTGAAAATGCATTCCAGGGTTTTATTTTATTGTATTGCCAATAATGGACTCCTAGGGGTGTGGTGGTTTTTTGGTCACATTTAAAGCAATATTTACCCAAAAGAATAATTTCAGGAAATGGAAATATGACTTCTAAGACCTCATGGAGTGTAGTACAGCCTCATGAGTAATTGACCACACCTTTTATAGTTAATGCAAAGAATTAATTTAAAATAGTTTATTTATTTTATTTATTTAGAACATTTATACCCCATCCTTCTCAACCTCCGAGGAGGGACTCAGGTTGAATTGAAATTAGTCAAGATGGGGAAGATCCATAAAAAGATCTCTAGAGTTTTCTTTTTGTTTTTTATAATCAGTTGAGGGATTTCAACTGTGGCTTAGGTGCTAGGGTAAAATTATTTCAAACTTCTATCTATCTATCTATCAGAATTTTTCAAGGAACAATCTTTACTTGTGTATTTTGAAGACACTGAAATATTAACAGAAGGACCACAACACCGACACAAAATTGCACACAGTTCTGAGATATCCAGGTTGCTACATCAACAGAAAAGACAACAAGGGTACTGTGTACGTATCATATTTGTGTATATTTATGTGCATAGAAACTGGCATATTCAAGACAGGTAGAGAAACCGATTCCAGAACTACAAACTTTTAAACTTCCTAAAATTAAAGATATCAAATTAATGCATCCACAGAAAGAATTTTGGAGTAATGTGATAAGTAGTTGAGTGTTGTAAAACAGATTAGATAAATATCTATCACAAAACTGTAGAAACTTAACACAGAGGGGCTGAGCACGAGGACTCCCTCTCAGTTCAGAGGCAGTGTAAATTTAAAGGAGGTGTGGACAGGTCAACATTTAATGAAATTATTTTTTATTATGGATATACTATGAATTAATGAGACTATCTACATATCGTATCCTTTTAGAAAAATAAACATTTCCTTCTGTAGCTGAACATAATGTGAATATTTATACACAGGGAGCACTGTCCACCAACTTTGCTCCCCCTAATGAAATTTTCCTCCAGTTCCCAAGTTTCTAGCACTGCAATAATTTAAAATTCCAGTTGACTGTTTAAAACCCCATTTAACTGAATGTTAAGGCATTCAAAGAAACATGGCAGGCAAAGTTATCAGGAAAATGCAAACACAGCAAATGTAAGAATTCTATGTATGGACAATGATTACTGTCTCATTTTCTGTGATGCTTAAAATGAGATAGAGAAAAAAATATCAGAATTCCTATGGCAGGAAGCCATAAGAATGGCTTTAACCTCCCCCCCCCCCACTACCATGTGCACATACCACATCCTGTTTATATACAAGTTTTCCTAATAATTTCGAGTTTACAGCTACCATTATTAACCACCATTATAATGATCAGTGTAAACACATATAATGCAGACTGAACTGCATTGAACTGGATTATAGGAATCTACACTGCCACAGAAAGCTTTACTATTTAGGCCAAACCTCATGTAGTAAAGAGACGATATAGTTGCTTTATTGTTATGTGCAATGTCAGATGATGGAAACTGTTTCATCTTGTGGTATTTCAGATGATATTCTTTTTTTAAAGTTTCCAATTTTTTCATCCTTGAATTTCATGAAAATTAATCACTATAAACAAACAAGTAAAAGCAACAAACTTTAGGGAAGAAAATATATCTATTGGCACATTAGTTGAGGCTAACAGATGGCTCTTTAGTTTATATTATACTCTGTTTTATTATTCTCTGAGATTTTGTAAACCACTTCTGAAATGTATATGAAAAAGCAGTATAAAGATAATTGAAAATAAATTTCAATAAAGTAAACATCCCGTTCCCTGTTGCCAAATCACTTTTCTTTATCGACACCACATCTTCTAATCAGCAAAGAATGGACTTTACAGAGAATGGAGAGACATATAAAAACTGCTTATTACTGGGAAAGTGGGATAAACTGGGAGTAGATTTGATCACCGAGGGACAACATAACAGACAGGGGGTCAAAATGGAGATAAACATTACCTAATCTGGATGAATACTAATAGAACATTTATTGGACTCAATGTCATATCTCTGAAGAACATGGGATGTAGTTTATGACCACTCCCTCATCAGCACTAGGTTATAGCTAGTCAACTTGTAGCCCTCCACTTATTGTGGAATACAAGTGACATCATGCTTCACTACTGGTTATGCTGATTACGTTGCACCCCAACATTAAAATGCCACATATTTGCCCTTCTCATTTAAACAGATGTTAGCAAAATCCTAACAGAGAGCTCTTCAGATTACCCTAAAGAAATGTGGTTTATCATAGTAAAGTTCCTTTGCTTTTGGCACTTACTGTGGTTCCAGTGTTCACTTATTCCATAGCTACTTTTTGGATGTGCACTGGAGTTCCCAAGGTTTCTTTTACAAATGTATCTAATGCATGATTTGCTAAGGTACTCTTGAAGAGCATATTCCCTCTCCACGCAAGATCACCACTTCACTTATGCACTATAGAGCAATACTCTAAATATATGCTTACAAACTTTGGAACAATGGAAATTTTGTGTGGATGTTGAAAAACAACTCAAGGACTATAGCAAGGAACATGACTGATTGGCATATCTAATCTCATCTGAAAGAGCCCAGAGTCTCCACTGCAGACCTATCAGTACAGTAGCAATATTTCTTGGGTTCCCCTCATGAGCCACCCCCTCCATGGGGGCCAACTTTAAAACATTATTAGAAGATTAGGAAATTTTGCTCTACTGTAAGGTAAAGATAAAGGTTTCCCCTTGACATTAAGTCTAGTCATGTCTGACCCTGCGGGGTGGTGCTCATTTCCATTTCTAAGCTGAAGAGCTGGCATTGTCCAGAGACACCTCCAAGGTCCTGTAGCCAGCATGACTGTATGGAGCGTCGTTACCTTCCCACTGGAGTCATACCTATTGATCTACTCATATTTACATGTTTTCAGACTTCTAGATTGACAGAAGCTGTGTCTAACAGCGGGAGCTCACCCCGCTCCCTGGATTTGAACCGGCGACCTTTTGGTCAGCAACTTCAGCAGATCAGCCATTTAACCTGCTGTGCTGTTGGGCAATAATAATAATAATAATAATAATAATAATAATAATACACTTTACTTTATCTCCCCGGAGGGACTCAGAGCAGATTACAGTACATATAAGGCAAACATTCAATGCCATTTTGCACCAACAATGATATATTATACAATACACAGATAAGATAAAGGCCTTCCCCTTTTCTACCTCTGGCATCTGGATGCGATGCTCAACTTCTGGTCATGAGGAGGTATTCTTGTTCTATTTTCCATGCTGAAGGAGCCTGCTGTCCGTAGACATCTCTGATCTTTTTGCCACCATGTTTGCATGTCTGCATGAAATGCCCTTTTACATTCCCACTGGGGTGGTATCTATTGATTGAAATTAAGAGCATTAGGTAGGGGACAGTGGAGGGAGGGAGCTCCTCAGTAATGTGGGATCCAGTGCAGCTCTCTAGCCTTTGATATTTGTGTCTTCTTGTTTGAATGTGGAAAAGCAAAGGATCCATCTGTTATTTTGCACACAACATTTTAGTAACAATCATCATTCCTCACAATAAGGCGTAGAGATTTGAGAAGAAAATGGTGCAAGATGTGTCGGGGATGTTCTGCATAGAGGAAGACTGGCAAAACAATGTCTATACTTAATGTGGAAATGAAAAGGCAACATTTTTTCCTATAGTGTAATAATCTCTATGGAGAAATAAATGACAAAACAAAACAAAAGTCTATGTAACACAAAAGGTCTTATGTAAGACTGCATTTTTCTGTGAATATGTAGGTACCTTCCACTCTAACTAGGTTTACCATCCAGACTAATCACTAAAACTAAAAGTTCAAAAGAACCAAAGGAAATTGTTGCTAAATACTAATGCCCCAAAGTTAGACATTTTTAGTAAGCCCTTTAGATAGATGAGATTAGCAGTCTCTGCCCACAGAGATGGAGGACAGGGATTCTAAGACTTTGGATATAGCATCTGATAGCTCAATTTTGTGTAGTGCAAGAATAAACTAAAATACGCACTGAAAGCTATTTTCCTTATATAGTTCTCTGACTGTATGGCTGGCATAGAAATATTATATATTGTTGTGCACTTCTAAAAGCTATTTTTTCCAAAGTATTTGGTTTACAGCATACTATTAAATTACACTTCATGGCATTGTAACCACGTGGATTCCAGACAAACCACTGCAAAGTTTACAGCAATCTATCATTACTTTCTTTGCCTCCTCAAAACAAAACAAGAGCTAGACATTCTCTGGACATAGAAGAAAGTTTTGTGAAAGAAAGAAAAAGAAAGGGAAAATATGTCCACCCATTGCCTAAGGGTAGGGGCATATTGAAAATAAATCTTCTGAGAACAGCTGACTCCTGGTTTAAATAATCTAATACCTCAAAAGAGGGAATGTCTGTTTTGAATACATCCTTAGCTGTGCATTCCACCTTATACTCATTTCACTTCTGCTACATGTGCTCACTTGAAACATGTCCAGAGCACAAATTCATAGGCCCACGGGCTTACTGGGAGTTGTGATAGCGAATAAGGCTTTTCAAAGGAGTCGTGATTCTCATCCTGTCCAATTGAAGCGATGGCAGATCTGCAGCAAGCCTTGAGGCCAGAAAACAAAATATGCCACATTTGTTTTCTCAAGGCATCTGCTGCTAGACTGAGAAATTTATGAAGCAATCTTTGTGTGTGTGTGTGTGTGTGCGCGCGCGCGCACGCACAGCACACACATGCATGGACATATATGGTACTACAAAATAAGTTGGGACCGTGGCAACAACCCCAACACAAACCCCAGCTTATGAAGCATTAGCACCATAAATTCCTGAGTAGAATGTTATTAAAAATTTCCAGCTCTATAAATGCTGCTATTAATCACTCTCAAATTAACCTTATGCAAGTTAAATTATTATGAGTTCCTGGGCAAATTAAATTGCTATTAGTTCCAGACTTTCTACTTGATACTGGGCAGGGAAGAGAGGATTGCAAAAGGCCTACTTGTTACAGAAAAACTATAAACTCCCTTAAAACACACACAGAGAGGAATGCAAAATATGTTCTATATCTCTCCCCTTTCAAAATGGTGTAAACCAAGTACAACGTAACAAAGCACCTTTTAATAAAGCAGCCCTATAATTGCAGCTGTATATTATAATGATTCGATATAGGAAGGATTGCTGGCTTTTGAAGTGGCTCTTTTCAACAGCACCTCTTCAGTAAATGACAGGTGATAATGTGTAGCTTTATATCATTGAGGGGGTGGGGGAGACTATTCACTGCTTCCCACCAATCATAGTCTCTATTAAAAACACCTTGGAAGCAGAGGTTAGACCATCTCCCTCCTTCACTCCTCAAAACCCACCTTATCAGTTGGAAACTAAAACACATGTTGTTTCCATTGCAGTTAGCCAAGAAATACAAGGTAAGTGAGGTCACAGAATTTTTATCCACATTCCACTAGAGAGCAGTGTTCTTTTGTACAAAGCAGGTAGGTTATGCTCTGCAGAGAAACCTATGAGGGATGCCTCTTGCAAAAGCAGGAGATCTTCTGAAGTGTTTTAAAATTACACTTCTTGAAACACAGGAGAGTTGGCACGCTACAGAGAAGCAGAAAGAAACAAAATCCTGTTACCAAATTAGTCTTTACAGGGGACAATCTACCACTGCTGCCTTGTATTTCTCTGCAATATCATTATAAAATAATCTTTCCAAATCAGTATACTATTAGTAATTATATCTTGGTTTTTTCCCTGAAAGAGAAGATAGATTGCTCAGTCTGTCAGAGAGAAAGCAAAAATGTGCAGCTGTTCTAATATAATATTGTAAGTCTGAAAATGAGGATACCATTCTATATTTATTTTCAAAAGTAAGTGCCATGGTGATCTTTCAGGAGGATTGTTTAAAAGAGATGAATGTTCACTGTTTCAAAGAAATCTCAACTCATCACAGAGGATTTCTGTACCTGTTTCACAGCTTGGATGATCATCATCAACAACAACTCTAATGTTGAGAATTATTTATGCTTCTTCTATATGTGTCCAACCTTTGTATGTCAACCACCTGTAAATAGAACACAAATAACAAACAAACCATAAAGCTTTGATTGTGAACTTTTTTTAGTTTGATAAACATGGCTTACTACAAAGGCAGGAAAGGTTTGGCTATCTAGATCTTTTTGGAAAGCAGATCCTTACTTTTGCTATGCTAAATAAGTTTGATGGAACTGAGTCTGGCAATATCAGCGGAGGTTTACTTCTTCCACTCTGAAGTGGTGATAAGGAATGGCTTATATTTGACTTATTTATAGAGCAGAATCCTGACCTGGCCCATGCTACTGAAACCTGGTTGGGTGAAAGGGGAGGAGTTACTTTCTCCAAACATACCCATCAGGATTTGGGGAGAAGTGCCAGGCTTAGCTGGAAGGAAATAAACAATCTATAGTAGGAGTGGAAATTATGCTCCTCCGCCAGCTGTTATTGTACTTCAAATCCAAGCAGCCCTGGGCAACATATATTGTAGTCCTGAAGAACATTAATATTTATCTTGAGATCACCTTGTTGGAAGCAGCTCATGATTGGCATGTCACTTATGCAGTTCATTTCCATTTAATATCTTGGCCAAAATATGTGTCAGACTTAAGGCTACTTTCTGAGATGCATGAAGTACACCTGAGACTGAATCTACACTGCGAGATAATGCAGCTTCAGAATGCAGATTAACTGCATTGAACTGGATTATTTGAGTACACTGCCATATAATCCAGGTTCAATGCAGTTAATCTGCATTCTGAAACTACATTACCTGGCAGTGAAAATCCAGTATGAGAAAGCAGATCTAAATCTAAACCTTTTGCCACCAACTTCTTTCTCTCAAAGGTGCTAAAAAATTCTCATGCATGTTGATATTCCAGACAAACATGCCATTTGTATCAAGTTATTCCTTGAGAACATTTGCTTTGCTTCTTTTTGTACCTCCTCCATTCCAAGATAAATGTATTTGAGTTCCAGAAAGCAAACAATGAGGTGGAAAAGAAAATTTCTAAATCTTTTATGATACCAGCAAAAGAAAATCAACTTTACTCCTTTTCTGGTTAACACTGAGAAATCTTGTAAGGCATATGCTTCCTATACATTTGAGCAGACAAACTAATATATTTTTCACCACTCCTGAGGGACGTTTGCTGGGTTGTTTTGTGACTTGGCAGCAGTTGTATGTGGTGATAAACTACATTTCCTTTCACACATGTAATTGAAGCTACCCAAGCAAAATCAAGCCAAGAAGGAAATAAAAGAGCAGTGTCATTCCTAAGTGTATGTATGTAGCTTCTGGGTCCTAATGAGATTCCTTCCAGTTGGTGAGGATGATATGGATGGCTAGGGAGCATAATTGTGCCTAAAAATCCCAGAATTTCTATAATGAAACTGACATTATAAACCTCACACCCACCAAGGCAATGACCCCAGGGGAGCGGCTGGTCTTGAGATTATACTGACAGAACTTTTGAGAAAGCATGACTTATTTAATGCTAGCCTTAACACAATTCTGGCCAAACATCATAAAGTAGACTAATTTATGATGAGTTAAAGGCAGACATCTCACTGGGGTAGTTTAAATAACAGAGATGGTGGAAGCTAGAATGCTGTGTACATATAACAGGACAGTCTTTGCAACAGCACTCTGACGAAGGAACTCCTTGACAAAAGATCTTAAACTGGCTCCATTTCTTCTGAGCATGTAGCTGGAAACTAAAACTGTTAGTTCCGCATGGCCTTTGGTCCTTGAAACAGCTCTGGATATTCAAACTTCTTGATTAAAAATTATTTTAAAGGCGCATTTTAGCTTTCTTTAAAAGGTTATTATCTATGTATTATTTCAACCATTTTTATCTATTTGCATTGCATTGGAGTCCTCAATAGTTTGAGAAGTGATAGATAGCATAATCAATCAATCAATCAAAAATCTGGATTTTTCTTCTGTTTTAAAAACAGTGCTGCACATTCTGTACACGATGTATTTGGCACATTCATTCCACAACTTCTTTTCTATCTGTATTTCTTTCCCTTGCTTTTTTCATGTAAAAGTGTACAGTGGTATAAAGTTAGGCTGGATATCTACTGTCCAATATTCCAGGATCTGATCCCAGATTTTTTTGCTTATCTCAGATTACATGGCAGTGTAGGCTCATATAATCCAGTTCAAAGCAGATTATCTGGGATCAGATTCTAGAATATAGGGCAGTGTAGAACCAGCCTTAGGAAGTGAAGTTGCTGAGTTTTGAAGGCTGCTGCCATTACTAACAACACTTATGCTTCTGATAGCCTTTCTATAATTTTGAAATCTCTGAGATCTTGCCAGGGCTATACTGCTCTTTTTCTAGTTTTGTGTTTCCAGGACATTGAACAGTTTCACATCCTTTATCCAGAATTCCAACATTCAAAATACTCCAGAATTGTCCACATGGGTGGTGGGGATACTTCAGGTACAAAATGATAAAAGACAGTGAATAAAATTATCTTCAGGCTATGCGCATAAGATATATTATATATATATATCATAAATGAATTTTGCATTTAGATTTGGATCTCAAGATATCTCCTATGTACATTGAAATATTCCAAAACTCAGGGGAAAAATCCAAAATGCGAAACATTTCTGGTCCCAGACCTTGTAAAACTAAAATATCTATGATTCCACAGCATTTAGTCATGGCAATTACAGTGATGTCAAGCTGCATTCATTCTACTGTGTGGATGAAATCAAAGTGGTCTTTTCCTGTTTCAACCCTGTTTAACCCACTACTATGCATGCTGACTGACTGTGGCTTTCATGGTTATGGGGCAAAGGTCTTTCATATTCATTACTCAGGGCCCTTCCAGACAGGCTGTATATCCCAGGATCTGATTCCAAGTTTTCTGTTTATCCCAGATTATCTGGCAGTGCTGACTCATATAATCCAGTTTAAAGCAGGATCAGATTCTGGGATATAGGGCCTGTTTGGAAGGACCCTCAAAGCATTTCTGCACAGGCTCTAAACTAAATCCATGTTAGGAAGTAGATTAAAGGCTTTGGAACTCTCTCCCACTGGAGATTAGATCTGCCCCTTCTCTCCTGAGTTTTAGAAAACTGGTGAAAACCTGGCTCTGGAATTTAGCATTTGATGAGTGAATCAATAACTCCAGACCACGCAGACAGATGAGATGAATTGTGACTTCATTTTGACGACTTGACATTATGTAATTATATGACTGTATTTTAATGTTTTAGTGAATTATGGGATGTGATGTTTTAAATTATTGTCTATGAATTTTTGTTGTGAACCAGACTGAGTCCCTCTGTGGAGGTAGAGAAGACCAGTATATAAAAGTTCTAAATAAATAAATAAAGGGAGCCAGTTCACCCCAGGAACCAGTTTGCTGCTAAGACATTGGTCACAATATATGCTGACTGCGGATCATAACCAAACCCAGGAATGTTTTTTCTTGCCAATTCAACTGAGATGTGCCACTGTGCATCCCTATGTCCATTCAGGATTAGTGCTGGACTCTGGCATGGCACAGGAAATGATAACAAAGGGGTGGAAGGTAAGCATCGCCATGGGAATGATATGGTTTCTCTCCCAGGCAAGTAACTATTTACCTTGCTGTCCTTCATAAGCCTCTTTAATTTCTAAATGTGACTCACCCTCCCACCCTCAGTGCATGTGTGCTGTTTTTAATATGTTAGTTTATCCATTTATTTAATAGTTTTGACCTGTTTTTAATACAGTGGGGCGTTGCTATCCAGTGGAGTTGTAGATAACAAAATCTGTGGATGCTGAAGTCCAATTATATGCAATGGCACAATAAAATGATGCCCCTTATGTAAAATAGCAAAATTTCTTTTCGGATTTAAAAAAATATTTTTGAATTGTAGATGATGGAAGCTGTGGATACAGAATCCATGGATATGTGGAGCTGGCTATACTATGATTGGGCTTTGGCTACATTTTGTTTTAATCTGTTTCGAGCCACTTTGAGTCCCATAGTTGAAGAAAGACAGAACGTTAAATAAATTGAGGTACCGTTCTCATTCCAGCAAATCCTGAAAAAATCATTGATTTGATTTTTAAAAAATAAAACCCTTTGTACACAGCAAGTCATTGTGATCTGGAGACCAAGGCCAAAGTCCTGACTAGAGCAGACCCATTGAACCAACTGAATTTACCTATGTGTCAATTTACTATTCAACAATAGATTAGAAATTGTTAGGAATAAGCAACACGATTCCATCCAGTGTTGACCAATGTCTCCCTACTAGATCTATCTTTGTGCAAATTAGGTTCTTGTGGGTTTTTTCGGGCTATAGAGCCATGTTCTAGAGGCATTTCTCCTGACGTTTCGCCTGCATCTATGGCAAGCATCCTCAGAGGTGCAGGCGAAACGTCAGGAGAAATGCCTCTAGAACATGGCTCTATAGCCCGAAAAAACCCACAAGAACCTAGTGATTCCAGCCATGAAAGCCTTCGACAATACTTTGTGCAAATTCTTTAACAAAACAAGGTTGTTGGGTAATAAAATGTCCTATTGTATTATAAGACTCTTGAGAAAATTGAATCAGAATATAGAATATAAAAGAAAGCGGCTTCTCTCATTGTTGCCAGCCAAGTTTGACTTATGATGGATCCACTATTCAATAAGATTTAGAACTTTGGATTTCTTAACAAAAGGTTTCTGAAACATACTAAACCGTCTGCAATTTTTTGTTGACTTGGCTCTGCTGAAGTTTTGATTTGGCTCCAATTCTGTGGGTGAGTTAACTTTATTTTCCCTTCAACCTTTTGCCCACTGAACTACTTTTTTCCAGGTTGATCATTTAGATCTTTCTGTCCAGAGGACTTGATCATAATAAACGGGATGGGATCAATTTCTTACATTTACCCACCAGAGCAGTTAAAAAATGGAAACGGCCTGTCCAACTATGCACATTAAATTTCCACTGCTGTGAGACTGAATTAAGAAGAGTGAGGGAGACCCATTTCCTTTCCTTTCCACTTTCAACCTGACCTCCATTTTTAAAACAGGGTATCAGTATCAGTTCTTCACAAGGGAAGCTGATTATACCTTCTGAAGAACACTTTGTTTGTCTGTGCTCATTTTCATTCCACTTCCCCACATGTTTGCTAATGGGAGCTGACTTATTGGCCCTCCCCGCTAGCATTAAAAAATACAAGAGCTTTATGTGTGTTGGATCCCATTCACAGTGAAAAATTACTCGTAATTTGATAGAGCTGCGAGTAATTTTGGAAAAATGTGTGTCTGTTTTAAGCCAAGACTGTGTGCTCTGGGGCCTTTCACATCACTGATGTAAGTGTGAAGGCTCTTTGGCCTACCCTGATCAAGACCAGCTGTTTATGTCACTAGCTCCATATATTCAAGTTTAAATAAAGGAAGTAGATTGGTTCTCTCCAAAGCAAAACTCTAAATAGGGAGACAAGGGTTCCAAGCCAGTTCAAAGTAATTGAGAAGTACATCTTATTGAGTTTAATTCAGTTTACTCCTGAATGTGCATGAAATCATAGTCAATAATCTTTATTTATCACTCATTACAGTTACAGTTACAACTGAGCTCCAGAAATATGTGCCTGAACATGCAAGAAGCAACCAAGCAAATGAACATGACTATCCCTTTCAGTGGTTCACCTCCTTGCCAAAGCCATAGGCTGTACAGTTCCAGTCCCCCCCCCCCCCCCGCTGCCCCATTCCTCTCAACACTAAGAAAAATTAGTTTGAAGGCTTAATGTGAGAGGTGAGAAAGATATGCAAAAATAGCTGGAGTATACTAGAGGTAATTCCTGCTTTAGCAACTCTGATGGTTCACCTAACAATTGAGATATGCTTGTGTGCAGGAGCAAATAATTATGAGCTGATTGTGTACACATTTAGTTGAAAATTAAATTCCTCAGAGTTCACTAAGTGAGGATTGAATGGCAAAACTAGAGTCTTATAAAAAACACTACAAAAGAAAAATAACATGGTTAGGACAATCATATAGGTGTGTCTCCTGCTGCATATACAACTTAATATTCACGTTATCAGAAGGTTTCTGCCTTATCATGACCAATCACACCCACTTGGTCCCAAGCTTAAAACCTGGAATCTCTTAAGTGAGTAGAGGACAAAAAACATGTTTGAAAACCCAGGACAGCTGTTGTTTCTTCTTGACATATCTAGACCAGGACAGTATCTTCTTTGTAGAATTAGTTTACAGGGAAATTTATATAACCATACTCCTGAATGAAGATACTGCCATAGTCTTACGACTTCATCACATGGGCTTTCTTACCAGTCAAAGGATGCTTCCAGCACAGTTTGGGAATCAAGCCCACCGGATCCTATCCAAAGACAGACAGCAATTTCTGGCAGGGCTCTGTCCCCAAACTGTTCTGGAAGTATCCTACAATGGAGTAAGGATAATATGAGAGGCTTCTCATGTTCTCATTGACCGTAACAGGGCCAGTATGTGAGGAAGCCAGACAGTGACACTTTCCCCTGTGTGATGGGGAAGGCAGCACTGCAGACGAAGTGGGGCAATGGAGTCCCCCACTGCCCCACAGATTCACTATAATGCCTGGGAAATCCCACGCTGTCACCCATGTTAGGGCACTTAATGTGATGAGGTCTTTAATTAAATGAGGGCCACAATTTTATCACTTAGCAAATATAATTGTGCCCATACTTTCTCCCTGCCCTCTTGCGACTGATTAGGGCTGGGCGGTTTCGTTTCGTTAATTTGTAATTCGTTAAAAATTCGTTATTTTTTTTGATAACGAAGCGATAACGAACCATTCTGGAGCAACTTAAAAACGAAACGAATTTTTAAATTCGTTTCATAAATGCTTCGGATTCGTTATGTATTCGTTTCGTTATTCGGTTTGAGGTCGTTTCGTTATTATTTCCGCATGTCTGGGGCAAGTTTTATAGTTGTTTTTTGTTTAATTAGTGAAAAAAAATTATAATATCACACCAACAGTCAACAACAGAGGGAGAGGGAAGCTTCAGAAGTTCCCCCTGTCCCATTTGGAGGTTTTTTAGCGTATTGCGCGGTCGCATCCGCCATTAACGAATCGATTGGTTATTGTTTCGTATTTGGTTCGTTAATGTTTCATAATTTTTTTAACATTTACGAAATTTCGTAAATATCGAACTTTTTAAAAGAAAAATTTCGGAATTCTTTTAAATATCGAAACGCAAAAAACCCCAAAAAACGAATCGATTTTAGAAACAAATTTTTCCGTTGTTACCCAGGCCTACGACTGATGTCTCAAGTTCAGATCTTTTTCTGCACTTACACCTAGTCCTTGTGACACTTTCCCCCTTCAGAGTCATCATGAAAACACTTTTCACCCCACATAGCCTTAGAAGGACTCTTAATGTTTATTAAGTCAAATTTCTATAACTGACATAATAATACATACTCTTATTTACATTGTCTCCATTTCCTTTCCCATTTATTTATTGGACCCTTGGAGCATGAACATGGGTGCTAGACTTGGGCCAGAATTACTGTTAATGAAAATATTTGTAGTTTTCAGTGGGCCATTTTTGATAATTTTAGAAAACAGAATGGATAGGAGGGAGATTAACAGCCCAACAAAATGGATTCAGAGAGCTGGATTTTTCTGATTCTGGAGAGGGGAAGAGTTAATGCACGGTATAGCTGAGGCAGGGGATCTACTGTGTCTTTTTCTGCTTAAGGTGGCCATTGAAAAACTATTCTCGGAGCATAGTGGGAGTTGAAGTTTTTCTCTCTCTGTTTCTCAGCCAATAAAAAGTCTGGTGGTATCCATGCTTTGATTCCCAGTACCCTCTCTTACAGTTTGTCTTATTTTTTTTTAAAAAATGTTATGTTTAAAACTTTAAATAATTCTAAAAAATCAGTAGATTGGTGAATTGTTTTGAAACTTGGTGGGTCTGCAGTTGTAAATGTGGTCTAAAACCGAGGCAGGTTTCATGCAGATAGGCTTTAAATGGCTGAGTATTGAGCCTTTAAAGTTTCCCATTGTAGTCAATTGGCCGAATCTCTGCCAAATGAAAATGACAAACCCTTCCCTTTCAAATAACTTTCTGATAAACAGATTAAGGGGCCAGCCAGCAATGGAACCCGAAACGGCATGATTGTTGGCTAAATTGCACACCTTTAATAGGTGCCCACACCAGCGATACCACCAAGATAAAAACTAACTAATTAAATCAACTAAGTTATCAATTAGGTTAGAATGTTCTACTGTAAAGGGGCAACTTAATTAAATGTAAGTTAATTGACTTCAGTTAGAATTTCATTATTTCAAAAACGTAATTTCAGAATTACGGTATTACTTAAGTTATTAAATAATTAAATAAGAACTCATAATTAATTAATTAATTGAGTCAATCAAATTAATATTTCCCAGGGGTTCTTAATTTAATTTCTAGTCCTCTTGAAGTTTTTTTTAAAAGTGGATGAAAATTTGAGGGTTTTTTTAAAAAAAATTATATTCTTGCTTGTTGAAGAATAAGATAGAGATAAATAAAGTTGGCAACTAAATTCAGAAAAACTATTCTATCCATCCACAAGTATGAAAAGCACTGACTCATTTATTTATATCTATATTTGTATCTAGATATTAGTATATATCTATATCATTTTAAGATTGGCCAGCATCCTGCTAGTTTCTTACATGTGCATAAGTTTTGCCTACTGAGTTCTGCAATGCTCCCCTTCAGCACACAGGTTAAACATCACAATCATTACAGCCATTATCTATTGGTCCACCCACAACCCTAACACATACATACATATACATATATATTTAGGCTCACTATATATATAAATGATCCAATGCTGGATGTCTTTCCATAGCCAAGAGGAAACTGTCTCTTCATGCATCTCTCTCTTACTGTAACTTTCTCCTTTGTTTGATGTAGTTTTTGAAAAATCTCTTTCTCTTGTTTTGTCTGTGATGTTGGATTATAGATGTCAGACACAGGCAGCCAGAAAATTAGCAAGCGGCCCTACAATAGGGAATTGAAACCCACTGAGCAGAAATATCAAGCTCCTGTTGGAATAGCATTTTACCTGGCTCAGTGCAGCAGTGAGGCTCACAGATTTGAGCATAAGAAGGACATTGCTCTCCTTGTTAAAATAAAATACTAACAGTGCACATAGAGTCTGGGGATTTCCCCTTGTTACACATTCAGCTCAAGTCAGGACTGACAGGATTACAGGGAAACAAGGGACCGTATTGCCAAGGTAGGATGTCATGCAATAATAGCAGTAAAAAAGAGCACTCTTCTTTTTTTAGTTATATGTCTATATACTTCCAGGTTTACTTGGGTTAGAGATCTGTATGCAGCTGGTCTATAGGTTATCCACTGAACTCCAAGTGAATCACCAAGTAACCTAAGGTCCCTTCTACAATGGAATATAGGGGCAGTGTGGAAGAGGCCTAAGTCCCTGGACCAGGGCAATGAAAGTCTACTAGTTTCACTCCCTGCCCTCCACCATTTGAATTTTTTAAATTTGAATGTATTCCTTCTCTAAATATCAAGGATTTGTGAATTTCATCCAGTTGAGTTTTCCTTACAGAGTAAGGTCTTTCTGGCCTCTAATGTGTTCCCATGTTCTTATTTGCTTCTTACCTTGTTTTTGCTTCCTTGTTTGTCTTTCAGTTCTGACTTTCTCTTTAGTCTGATTTTTCTGACTTGATCTTCAGTCCCGCTGCCTCTTTATTGGTTTTCTTGTTCTGATTTGTCCTTCAGTCTTAGGACTTTATTGGTGATCATAGGAAGGAGTTTTAATTTAACCCTGATCTTTCCCCAAGCCTCTACATTGGTGATTGTAGGAAGTGGTTTTAAATTGGAGAAATTTGCATTTTGGCTCCTCTCACACACAACGTCATCATTCTATTTACAAACGGGCAACAGGGATTAACATCACATGGAAAAATTGACCATTTTGCCCATCTCTGTGTGGGGAATTTAAAAATAAATTGTCAACCAGCTTAGGAATCATTGGGAAAGCAACACTTTAGAAATTGCAAAAGTTGAAGCTTGTGATGTGTGAAGAGCACAGTGGGTTGCCATTTCTTAAATGTGTAGAAACACTCATTTTACTGTGGGGATGAAGTCCCTAATGTCTCAAGTTAGATTGATCACCCTGCATTCTGGTTATTGTTTCATTTTCAAAGTGCTCATTTGAGTATTGTTGTCCCTGCCTTATATCAGTCAGACACCTGTTCTTGGACCCATCTTGATTTCTAATTTAGAGTATCCTTGAGTGACAGTCACATGCGGATAGCTCCTCACTCACAAAATAACATTATAGTCTTGAAATGTCTACCACCCACTGTGCCAGACTTCTCAAGTGAATCAGAATTTTCTTTAGAACAAGTTGAATTCATTGGGTCAGGTCCTATCTTCCGGAGCAGAAAATAACAAGCTTGCTCCATCTTCCACATGATAGCTCTTCAGCTCTTTAAACATGGATAACATATCACCTTCAGTTTTTTCTTTGCCATGCTAAACATACCCACTTCCCTCAATTATTCCCCAGAGGACTTGATTTTAGACCTTATACTTTTTTAGTTGCCCTCCTCCAGACACATTTCAGCTTGCCATTGAACTTTGTAAATTCATACTGAGAAGCAATGAACCAAAGCTAACTCCAAAGCAGTTATGAATGCTGGAGGAGATGGAACCCAGAATCCAGCTAAGGTGAAGTGCTTGGAGCTAACCAAGAATATCTCATTAGTAATCCATTGACACAAGAAGTCAGATAGTGACTGAAAGCAACTCACATATTTGATGAACTTCTTGTTTCCTATTTCCTGAATTCCTGTAATCAGAAACCAATCTATTTTATTTTATAATTTTTTAATATTTGTAAATAGTCTAAATTTCTAAGATTACTTCTATAAGAGATTTTAATTATTCAATTGCCCTGCTTTATACATACTTTTGTTGGAGGAGTGTTCTAGTTGACATTCCTTTCCATTTGCAAAACTCTAGGAGTTCTTCATCATTTGTATTCTTTTTTCCCTTTCTGTAGAAAATAGACCAAAAGGAAAAGGTGGAATAGCAGTAACACAATGAATCCTGTATTCATGCATGTCATGTAGTTTGCTCAACAGATTTATCAATGGGATTTGCTCATACAGTTCCTGTTTTCTGTGGTAACCTCAAAAATTCCTGTTCTCAGCTGCCCCTAAAACTCTAAACCAATTATTCACCTCAACTGGGTTTTATAAAAAGAATTGACAATTTAACTTATTGAATAAAACTGGACACAATTTGATTATATTGCAATATAACTACGCATGCTATGATATAGTGAAAAGAAATACAAAAGACTTTTTCAAAGAATTAAGCATATATCATTTTGCATTGTATTTAATTAATGAAGAAGACGACTTGTTGGGGCTGAAGCTTATACTTTTCTGATAATGATTAAACAAATGACTGGAATTAAACTGTTATTTCTCTATATAGTTAAGAGATTTGTCTTAAACAGTTGTGAGGGGGAGAACTTACTGTCAAAAAGCTAAACTGTGCATCTTTTTTTCTTTCTGTTCAAAAAAAACATCATCTAGGTTTAGCTGGTCATGTATAATTTGGAATAATTGGAAGGCTTTGTAATATGGCAGAAATTCATTGAATTTTAGAATCTAGGCACCCACTTCTTTTATGTCTTACATTCTGTTACTCTATAGGAATACTATATCGATTCCCATTCTACTGTAGAGTGTAAGACAGAAGAAAAGTATATAAAATGCACCAAAATGCAATAATCAAAATATTTTAAAATTCAAGCAAACATTATGACATACTTCATGAAAATGTGCAGTGTAAAGGTAAAGGCAAAAGTTTTTCCCTGACATTATGTCCAGTTGTGTCCGACTCTGGGGGTTGGTGCTCATCTCCATTTCTAAGCCGAAGAGCCGGCATTGTCCGTAGACATGTCCAAGGTCATGTGGCATGACTGCATGGAGTGCCGTTACCTTCCCGCTGGAGCAGTACCTATTGATCTACTCACATTTGCATGTTTTCGAACTGCTAGGTTGGCAGAAGCTGGGGCTAATAGCGGAAGCTCATGCCGCTCCCTGGATTCGAACCAATGACCTTTTGATCAGCAAGTTCAGCAGCTCAGTGGTTTAAACCACTGCACCACTGGTTATGGCCTATGGGTGATCAACTAAAACTACTAAATCTCAATGTAATGTAATCTCATTAAAACATGTTCATGTGCTCCTGATTCATTTCCTGCCTCCTGATTTGCAGAAAACCATACAACTAGAAGGAGAAGGTCTGAAATTTGGGATTTATGCCTATCTCTGGTATGACAAAATAAAGATGGACTCTGATTTTAATAACCACTGCATAATGAGATTGTTATTAAATGTGTGGAATAATTATAAGAAAAGACATTATAGTAGAAAGTCGCTGTTGTAATCTTTACATTAAGCTCTGTTTAGAAGGCAAATTGCCTTGAACGAGAAATGGTTGACTTATAAATATTTGTTGTTGGAAAATGATCAGTACAGAATGAAGATGAGAGAGGAACTCCTTCCCGTAAACTTCCCAATACAATGTTTTCCTACAGACAATTAGTAGAATGATTTAAAACAGATAAAAATTTATTTGGATTTTGTATTAATAAAACTGAACTTGAAACTGTTTTGGGCTCTGGAGATAATCATTTATTTGCTAAGTTGTATAAATTGTTGTCAAAATACAGAATTGAGTAGGAACAGGTGAAAGATTGTATGATTAAGTGGGCATAAAATTTTGGTAAAAACAAACAAATGGAACAATGGGAAAGTGTTTGGACAAAGAGTCTGAAATTTAAACTGTGCAATGACTTGAAAGAAAACTTTTGTAAAATGATGCATAGATGGTGGCTGACACCAGAAAGGATTGCTAAGATGTATACAACGGTCCCTCACTTATTGCGGTGGTTACATTCCAGGATCACCTGCGATAAGTGAAATTCCGCAAAGTAGGAATGCCTCCTCCCCTTCCCTCCTCACTCTCTGTCTCCCCGCAGCTCTGTCTTCCCTCCTTCCTCCTCCTTCCACAGCAGAGAGAAAACAGAGCCCGGGAGGCTGCCATTCCTTCTTGCCTTCTTTCCTCCTCGCCTTTTGCAGACCGAGGGTCCCAATCCCTGGAACCTGAGCTGAGCCTCCCTTTGGCTCCACTGCTGAAAGAGGGCATGCAAAGACTACATTGCCCACTTGTCCCAGAAGATGCCCTTCCTCTTTGCTGAGGGAAGTAGGTTTGTAGGACTCTTCCCTTTTCCACCCTGCAAAGGCAGCAGGGACACACACACACACACACACACACACACACAGATCCTCTCCCTTGGCAAAGGAAGCAGGGACACACACACAGAAGCAGGGACTGTGGCAGGAAGCCAGGAAGGAGTTAAGCGGTGGGAGAAGCACCGCTGAGGAGGCTTCCCTCACAGGTAGTCTCCTTCTGGGTGGAGAGAGAAGGCAGAGGAGGAGAAGAAGGAGAGCCAGTGCCTGCATGTGTGAGAAAGAAACTTTCCTCGGATCTTCTCTGGGTAAATGGAGAAAAAAAGGGAAAAGAAATAACAATAAAATACAGTGTTCCCTCACTACTTAAATTCTTTTTTTAAACTTCTGAACACAGTTCAGAAACAATTTTTTTTGGATCAACCAAGCCTAATGTATACATATAGTTGACTATTGACTGTTGGATATGCAGGGAAAAGGTGGATACTTTTAATCATATGTAGTGTTTATGTAAAAAGGCTCGGAAATACTGGGCCCAGATAAATATGATTTTTTTAAAAAAACCATTAAAGCCAAATTTGAAATGAAACTTGACCTCTATCTGCTTGGGATGTTAGGTGAGCAACTTGAAGAAAATGTGGAAGGTTATTGCTATACATAACAGCAGCAAGAATTACCTATGCTGAAAGATGGAAAGACTAAATGATTCCATCCCAAAATGATTGGCTTATGAAAATAAAAGAACTCACAAAAATGTATAAACTTACTATGTTAATTAAGGAGAAATCTTTAACTTTATTGTGTTCCTCCAGCTCCAGTAAAAATCTCCATCACTATTTTTATGTGGTTCTTTTTCACTAAATGGGTATAGAAAACTAGGAGACTATAACCACCAGACAAAGGATGTAAACCTCTTAGATTAGATAATGTAGATTGTTTGTGGTTATTATTTCTTTGATGTTTAGGATGTAGTAGTATTATTCTAGAAAAAGTATTTTAAAAATCTACATGAAGCTGCTGGGGGAGACATCCAGAGTTTTGGGATGCGGTGTCACCTGTATTCAGATGACATCCAACTCCGTCACTCCTTCCCAGCTACTAAGGAGGCTGTTCAAGTCTTGAACCAGTGCTTGGCTGCTATGATGGTATGGATGAGGGCAAACAAATTGAAACTGAATCCAGATAAGACAGAAAAAAGCAGTATATAAACGTGGTAAATAAATAAATAAATAAATATTTTATTGTTGTTGATGTTTTGCTTTTGTTTTTGTATGTTTGTATGTAGATTTTGTTTTAATCTGGCTTAATAAAAATTGAAACTTAAAAAAAGATTTTCAAAATATAATACTGCATGCATTCATAAATAGATTACCAAAACTTGGCCTGAGTGATATTTGGACAGCATTCATTCAGTGGTGCATTAACCATAACCTTGAAAAAAAAGGAAGTTAGATCTGATTCCTCGGAGACTGCTGAATTGGAATTTCTATAATTTTTTCCCTTACTTGTGAGTGGCAGCCTATAGAAGACAATGTGGACTGAGTTGATATGACTTTGCTGAAATTATTATGGAATTCAGACACAAGATGATGTGTCTGGATAGAATTATACATATGGAAATGTTAAGCATGGCAAATGAGTGCACTGCTATTTTGCAGTCCCAAATTGGACTAAATTAATTCATCCACTCTCTATTCCCCCTTTCTTTCCTTTCTGGAAAAGCACTCTTTCACAATACCATTGGGAGACACAAGTGCAGTGCTCTTATGAGAGCTGAATAAAAACTTGGTGATACTTACTGAAAAACACTAGAGCGTGGGCCTTCATGCTTGGTGAGTATTGACAACTGAAGAGGCCACTTCAAACGGGTAAAGCTGCATTAGTACTTTTAAATTTGTCCTTGGGAATACGCTCATCTGGAACAATGATTGCAGTGAAAAAAAATCAGATGAATGCTGCTTTCAGAACTAAATTACTGCTCCAAGAGAACAGCTCTGAAAGAAATATATTTGAAGAGTCTAGAGAGTAATTTCATGGAAAACAAATTGGGTGGACCGGGTTTTTTAAAAAAGATAGAAAGGGGAGAGAAGAATGGAAAAAGTAGTTCAAAATAATACAAAAACAATTTCTGCGAAATACTGTGGCTTATCTGGGAGTTTTGATTACTGACAACAAAAAGGGAGTTCAAAAAGCAGAGAGTATATATGTCCCATATTTTTAAAATGCTTGTTCCCCAAACAGAAACTTTGTTTTATTTCTTTGACTATGAATAAGGCTGCCTTTTGTCATGTTTATTTCTGAGGGGGTGTATGATATCTCTGTTAAAGGCAGCCAATTTCAATCACTTGGTTTCTTCCTTTCTTTCTGTATTACTTGGCACATACCAGGTATAAATATAGCACCTTTTCACACTTACAACAGTTAAATGATGCTAAATAATGGTAATGCAATAAGTGTAAACATCAGTTGTCTGCCTGACTGTAAGACTCTAGGCTGCTTCTGAAAGAGGTACTTTAGTCTTAGTAGCCTCTCTTCTAAGCCTTTTGGTTTCCAGTAGCTACACACAGTGTGTTGTTTGCTGTGGTATCTTCTGCTTGAAGTGGGAAGCAAACTACCACCCTTTACACAGCAGATATTCTCTATCATTCTTACACCCACCTCTTGGGCATATACAAAAACAGTAGCAGTAGGAAGATGAGGAGGAGGAAATGGCAATAGCAGCAACTTTTGTAGAAAAAAAGAGGGAAAACAAGAGAAATCAGTCCCCTTCGGGGTGAGAAGGGTGGCATATAAATGCTGTAAATAAATAAATAAAATCACTGTTTATCAGCTGCTCTTGTCGAACCTGCTGTGCAGGTATCCCTACTTGTTGTGTCTTCTAGCCGAGTAGAAGGCAGCTGTACACACCATATCCCTTGTAATATTGAGGTTGAACCCCTTTACCTGCAATTTGAATGTCTGGTACTGTTCCATTGTCCGGGCGGACTCCAAAAAGAGGCCTAGACAGAAAAGGATAGTCCATTTTATGTGGGGGGGGGGGGGGAGTTGAAGGGGAAAACCCATTTTCACTGGCTACCCCCTCCTTTCCCATAACATATACAATGATTGTTTCGACAATAGTGATACGGGTGGAGGAAATAACAAGAAAATTGGAGGAAATGGACTAACTCCTTCAACCCCCTCCGCCCATAAAATGAACTATCATTCTCTCTATATCACCTCTTTGTGGCCTCCACCCAGATAATTAAACAGTACCCGGATCATGTCCTAGTCTCTAGAGCATCAGAAAACAAACTTGCCCCTCCTCAATGTAACAATTATTCAAATATTTAAAAATGACTATCATGTCTCTCACAAACTTCTCTTCTCCAAACTTAACATAGCGCTTGGCTTTCAAACCTTTGATCATTTTGCTTGCCCTTCTCTGGACATGTTCCATCTTGTCAATATCCTTCTTGAATTGTGATGCCCAGAGCTGGTCACAGTATTCCAAGTGAGGTCTGACCAAAGCAGAATAGAGTGGGACTATTACATCCCTTTGGTGATCCCATAACATTGTGCCATAGCAGTTTCCGTGGTGCCAGCCAATCACAGCAGAAGAGGGCTTTTGGTGAGACGATTCACCATGAGTTTTCAAAAAGGAAGAGAAGGACAGGCAAATTAATTCTACAGTATAGATGTAGCCTGAGAAATGAGATATATTGCCAGGTTCTACAATAAGTAAGAGTGATTTTTTTTAAAGCCTCACCACACAGACTCTGCCTAATTCCCCTTCACATGAATAACACATGAAGGGAGGGCATTTAAACCCAGCTGCATAGAGCAGAGTCTCTAACTTCCCACAGAACCCTCCTGCCTTGAAGGGACTCACTGGCACAAGCCTTCCTCCAGCCTTGCACACTCTCCCTTCACCACACATGAGCCCCAAACCACCATGTGCAGAGCATGCCGGCTCTCCCCTCCTCACTTGGAGTCTCAGAAACAGCCCTTTCCTTGACTGACAGGCCAGCCAATTACAGCAGAGGAGGGCTTTTTGGTGGGAGGATTCGCCATCAGTTTTCAAAAAGGAAAAGAAGGACAGGCAAAGAGATCTTCAACTTTCTCTGCCAAAGGGGTTCTTAAGACCATCAGAAATCACATAGACTGTAGTACAGAAGGTTGGTGACCCCTCTGGTGACCCCTCTGAAACCCCCTTGTGACCCCCCACAGGGCTCCCAACCCTCAGGTTGAGAACTTCTGTACTAGAGTCTATGTGATTTGGTCATATGGCTCCTCAAAGTTACCTGATTATGGGCTAAAGCCTTGAGAACCAAGTTAGGGGGGTGGGGGATCATCAAACCAATGTCCATGGTGTTGCGGTTTATTAGTCTATACAGAAGCTACCCAGCAGTCTTCCCAGCTCCAGCCCTTTAGTTGAATCACACAGAGTAGAAGGAAAAATAAATTTTACTCTTGAGTAGTCAAATATGCAGCTTTACAAAATACACCAACCAGCCTTGGAAATATACCTTACAAAATTCAGTGCATTAAATTCATGCATTATCTGCTTCTTCCTTGGTAAATAGTCAGCAATTCCTGTAGTGTAGTGTAGTCCCATCCAGTCTCTGATCATCTGATCACTTCCCCCTCTCTGAATACATCAAGAAAACTTCTCCTGATATACACTAATGAGGGAGTGGCTCACACATAATTGCTTAAGTGTCCAGGTGTTCTTCCTCAACACACACCCATACAGGAGATGATCCTTGTCAAAACTTAATATACAAATCCATATCCTGCAATACATGGCAGCATGAACAAGTCCATTACATTCCAACAAACATGACCAGCATAAAAGCAGAATAATGCTATCAAAAACCAGAAATATATCTCTGGTGCTGGGGGCCTTGACAAACATGCAGAATCACTTAGGGGGCATCTTACATGGCACCCTTAAGCTGGAGGGAGGCCAAATCGGCTCTATGTGTCTTGCATGACACATTGAACTGATTCAGTGTAATGGGGGCCAAGTCTATGTCACTTTTGATGCACTTTAATGATTGGTATGAATCATCTTATAAAATACTTTAGACAATTCTAAGGTGGAAAGTGGTAAATAAAAAAGAATACATATGATTATATTCACATTTGTATGGAATCTAATAAATGGAGAACTACTATGTAAGCTCATGATGAGGATTTACAATGATTTGGCACAACATTTTAATTAAATGTGATCTATCTTCATCTGACACTAATGGTATTATTTAAAGGGGGAATAAAGTTCTACATATTCAAAATCATTCTTTGACATTGTCATATAATGTGCAAGATCAATTTTCCTCTCTCAATTATTAGCATTTATATGTCAATTCCAAGTGTGGTTGGAGATTTGTGTAGCTCAGCCAAATCTCCAATTAGCAAAGACATTTGTATCAAGAAGTCAATAAGTAATTGTTGTCTAATTGGAAAATATTACATTGTAGGAGTACTCTTTTCAAGTGTGAAAAGTTGCCAGCTTGCAACACTATTACCATGATATGAAATCCAGAGATTTATAACCTTGTTTACTACTTTTCTGTCCTACCTAATAATTGAAAAAAATTCAGTTCTTCATTGAAAGCAAAGTACTCCCTGATAGCCAGAATTTTATTTGTTACCTTGGTAACAAACATCCCCAAGAATATTAGCTTCCTATGTGATTTTCCTCTGTGAAATGACTGTTACTAAATTTAATAGGCATAGTTGTAAATAAGATCCAGTTAGTATGATGGCGTCAATATGAACTTATTAAAGTTACAAGTCACCAAAAGTGAACTTTGCAAGGTGTGCACAAATGTTTAGCCGCAATAGAGGGAGAAGATTTTAGTTTTGCACATCCAAGGTATACATAATAAAATGAAGTTATCTCATTTCAGAAAGAGTTGATGTGAAGGAAGGCAGTGACAACCTATACAGATTATTATGCAACCTTCCAAAACATGCAAATATAAAGCAAATATCTTAGCCTAAATCCAAGCTTGTTTGTAACTTCCTCCTTTCTGGATCAAATGGCTGACATTCCTTATGGTGCCTCAGAATATCTCCCTGCTTTTAAAAAATCAGTACATATTTTTCTATTCACATTTGCTTTTGAACTGCTAGGTAGGCTGAAGCTAAGCTAATGGCCAGGAGCTCACCCTGACCTGACTTTGAACTGGCAGCCTTTTGACTGATAAGACTGACTAGAGTTGGTGGTTTAACCTGCTGTGCTAAAGCTGACCTTCTAGGAAATTCACTCCTGAAAGAGTTATCATGGGAAAAAGGTGTCTCAGCTGAAGCTTTAGTACCAATCCTTGTTTCCATAAAAGCCTTTTTTTCAAAATCCAAATTATTTCAAGGACAGAAAATGAAGTGAAATCTTTTGACCAGGGTCACAGACAGCAAAACCACCACCACAGGGGTCTTAACCCTTCCTTATGCTATCCAAAACTATCTATCTATCTATCTATCTATCTATCTATCTATCTATCTATCTATCTATCATCTATCTATGAGTTACTTCAAAAGATGTACCTGTTCTGACTTACAAAGAAATTCAACTTAAGAACAAACCTACAGAACCTTGTTCGTAACTTGGGGACTGCCTGTACTGGAATAGAGGAATAGCTCTTCTGACTTTCACTGAAACAAATGCATGTGTCACCTACAAATAATGCAGATATTCCCTGGCCATAAAATTACTTTTTTCTATGTGCAAATGTATTATTCAATTCTGAAATAAGCCAAGTAAAGGAAGTTCATAGAATAAGATTTCCTGTCCTGTTTTCTCTCATGGAACCACTTGAGTCCCTTGGGGAAAAAAAATCCTCTATAGGAGTGAGAGGTTTGTTTTAACTATGTGAAATGGAATGTGTAGGTGGGAGTGGGGGGCATCTCCCAGCCCCTTGTAGGGTTTGGGCCAATTTCTTCCACCTATAATGGCTTCTCTGTCCCATCTGTCATAATTGAAGAGGAAACCATACTTGAGAATGACTGGGGGGGAGGGGATCTAGGAAAGTTTGCTATTATTAAGTTGTTTGAGTAATCTCAAATGATATTATAATTTTAATTATAGTGGCTAATCTAATTTTGCAAGATTGTTGTTATAGTGGCTGATTTAATTTTGTAAGATTGGGTCAGAACCGTCAGTGAAATCTCAGCACTAGAATACTTGCAGCACAAGGATATGGACAGGTTCTTTGGAGCCACCACCTGTGTACTAGATCCTTGCCCATTCTGGCTTATAAAACAGGCCAGAGGGGGACTGACCAAACAAGTACAAAGAATAATGATTGCCATGTTGCTACAAGGTGTGGTCCTAAGATGCCCAATGAAAAGTCTTCTGAATCTTTGTTAGATCCTATTTTACTGGATAACTGTAGGCTAGTCTCCAAAGTTTATTTTTGTCAAGATGATAGAGCAATGGTTCTCAACCGGAAATACATACAGTAAAAAGTAATGGCATAATGTTGGATAATGTTGGTGACTGTTTTCAGTTCTGACGGAAAATGACTCAAGCATATGGTGTAGTAATTGCTATGCAAGAGCTTAGGCAAAAGTACCCTAAGAGAGAGGACTGCCAAATCTATTGTCCATATTTTTGCATTTGAAAAAAATGATGTTTTTATGAGGAGGAGATATTGGAAAAATAGATTTTTTTGGTATAAATTGTATGTACTTTTACAAGCACTGAAATGTATAGAAAAATCAGGCTCTCTTTGTATCAGAAATCCAAGCTGCTGTCCAGGAACAGCAAGAGAGGGGCTGAACATTCCAGAAGAGGGGGACATGTTATCTATACAGAGACTGGTACCGAGCCCAGCATCTAGCTTCTAAGTAAGGAGCCTCATGACAGGTCAAAGTAGGCCCCTTGATAGATGAATGTAAGCTGTAAGCTGTATGCTGCTGCTAGAAAGAAATACACAGAGACATGCCTTTTGTATGTTGGAAGATAGAATTTGATATTTCTGTGATGCTAAAGTGACGCAGAGAATGACGTCAATGTATGTAGAAGCATGTTCTTTGTTTGCCTGCTATTGGAGGGTATAAAAAGGCTGTCAACACTTATATCGGGGCTCTGGATGCTTTTGGACATAGCTTCACTCCAGAGCCCCAGCTGGAAATAAAATCCGTGCTTTTGAGACCTCCAGAACTCTCTTTGTCTCTTTTCCTCAAACCTTCTCCCTTCCATTTCAGTTATAAGCTCTATAGATAACTAATCTAATAATGTTGCACTTTCAACACATCATGAGAAGGCAGGACTCATTAGAAAAGACAATAATTAGAACTGTGCATGGATCCATTTTTCAAAACGGGCTCTGGCTGATTCGGCTTTTAGCTGCAACAGAACATGCGGCTGCTGACCTCAACTACTTTTAATTTCATTCAGCTACATGTGGAGCGCAAAGAGGCAGCCGTGCACCTGCACAAGGGTTTCCCGGTGGGCCCTGTCTGTTGATCCAATCAGAACAGGGGAAAGCCATGGCATGTCTTTTAGCCAAGCTGGACCTCCATTTTTCTGTTGCAAGTAGGCTTTTGAGAGATCATGTTAGTGATCTAAGTTCTCAGTGCCACTTGCAGCTCTGAATGTCTTGGCTTGCTTTTTGACTCAAATAGGAACAAATAAGCATTTCTACACATTTAAGAAATTGCCACTTATGGTGCCCTTCACACAACACAAGCTTCAAATGTGGGATAGAGACATCTTGCCATTTATAAAACCGCCATAAAACAAGGAGGTAATATATATCTTTTTAAAACAATAGCCAATGCTTCTTTAGGAAGTGTAGCTCCTACTGAAATATGTGTTTTAAAAGAATGTCTTAACTCAGCTTCATTGAAAGGGTGTTGAGGGCAAGCACTCGCAGAAAAAAATAGTTTCTTATGCCTGATGTCCTAACCTAGGTCTTATTGAAGGATATTAGGGGAGACGACCCCCCCCCCCCAAATCATTTCTTAAGTATGATGCCTCAACCAATTGAAGGATATGAGGAGAAATGATTCCAGAAAAGGAGATTTATTAAGTCTAATGCTTGAACCCAGGTCTTATTGAAGGATATGAGTAGAAAGAAAAGTGGTTTCTTATGACTGATGCCCTAAAAATAATAAAAAGGGGAGCCTCAGAAGTTTCCCCATTGCTATCAGTAGGCCGAATCTTCCCGGAGTTAAAAGGGATCTTTCAGCTGCCAGATCAAAAAATGGAATTTTGCTTGCCCAAATTCAAGAAGATCCCGAAAAAAAAGATGGTGGGAGAATCAAACTTCTGACACCGAAAATGGCATGGGGTTTAACCAAATTGTACACTTCTTAAAAAATGCCTGGAAAAGTAGAAGGCAGTAGGAAAATAAAAAGACCACATTTCAGTTTGGAGACTCTGGATGCATCTACAACATATAATGAATGCAACTTGACACCACTTTAATTTCCATGGCTCAATGCTATGGAATCTTGGACTTTGTAGTTTGTCAAGGTCGTTAATCTTCCGTGATAAATAATGCTGGTGCCTCACCAAACATCAACTCTCATAATTCCAAAGCATTGAGGTATGGCAGTTAAACTAGTGTCAAATGCCATTAATTCTGGAGTATAGGTTCACCCACAGTCGAAGAATTATCATTCATGATGACAGGGTGACTTGGAGAGCTCCCTTTGTAGGACCCTCATGTGTCAAAATTGAGTTGATGGCAATTAACAACAAAGCTCTAGGCAAAATGGTTTAAGGGATTATGGTCTATCAGCTGTAAAAGTTACAAATTTAAGCATACTCCATACACTTATGCAACACTTCAAAGTCTGATTTGGGTAGAAAATGCCTCTGACTGAGACACAAAGTCTGATACTATTACAGACATGTTTGGTACATGGGTTTGTGATTTAAATGAAGCATTTCAAAAGAATTCAGAGTGGACTTTCCAGCCTTTGAAGAAGCCTTGAGGTAACAATTCAAAGTTCTCATTTCACTTTTGTTAGGGATCAGGCTTTGGATTATCATGGGAGGGATGGGGGGGGGGGGGACGGGGACACAGGAATGCCAATAAATTTGGGAAACAGCTGGAACAGAATCATCTGACCTTTATAGGCATGAGGTGTATTTTGTGCTTTGCTTTCTTCAGGGTAATAAACCCTTATGGGAGTCTGTCCAAGCATCTCAAACACCTGAGCTTTATAAGGTACAGTATGAAGGTGAGATTTATACTCGGTATTTTATGTGCAGAGCTTTTCGCAGTTGCTACTCTGGCTTTGTGTACTCTCTCTCTCTCTCTTCTTTAGTGTGTATGTGCACCGGAGGAGTGGGACGGGGGACAATATTATGCAGCAATTGCAGGAAGGTAGGGCAGGGTTTATTGAAAAACGTCTCCTCAGACCTACTCAGTTTTAACCATTCCTTGCTTGCTTTCCCAAAACAGTACTTAAGAACTATGAATGATAGCTACAAACAACAAGAAGAGCACCTCTTGTGCTGTCTGTATATTCGTACTAGAAAATTTACCCTGTTGTCCAGGTTGATATTGCTTTTCCAACTACAGAAAATCTATTAAGGAGGAAAAGGCAATGTCTTCTGAATAATAGCACCAGGATGCCTCTGTTTGGAAACATCCTACAATGTATTTAATACAAACAAACAATGTGGATTCAAGTTTTCTGTTTTAGGTCTCTTCTGTCCATATCTTTCTAGCCCTTCTGAACCATTTCAACTTGATTAAATGTAAGTGGGCTGGTTCAGAAACCATTTTCATTCACAGTTCTTTAACCACAATCTTCAGTGTATCAGCTTCGCAAGTGAGACAAGCCAACCTAAAGCTCATGCATTTTTGTTAATGATAATAGAAATGAAAAGTATTGAGAGTTTTATATTAAACTGTCCATGTCCTGTCAGTGGTTATCAGTTGAAAAGTTTAGAAGTCCCATCCTTACAAATAGCCAGCTGGAGTTCAGTTTGCAAAATGCTGAAAATATACAAATACATAATAGCAGAAGAAAGTCTTCATTATCTTTAGCCATCAAATGCCTGAGTTAATAAAATCAAATGTTTAATCATTGACATACCCTAAAAGGACAGAGAATGAAAAATAGGAACTTTTACTCTGAAATAAAAGGAAGAATATTAGAAATAGTTACCTTTCATAGTTTGTTTTAAAAAAACTGGGAATGGGAAAGGCTAAGAGACTCCAGTTTAGAGTTATGTGTTCCAGCATATGTGGAATGTTATTCTTTTGTAGCCATGGTGGTCTAAAATCTATATCACAGACATTAAGGACTTTATTTTATGAGGCAGTTAAACTGGCATTTATTTATTTATTTATTTATAATGTTAAATTCAAATTGGAAATACAGTTATAATGTATGGAAAACCACAAACAAAGTTAAAAACTTGGCATTATACTAAATTTCCTTTGACCAGAAGCTGGAAACTTCAAGTGTCTTTGTTGTCACTGTAATAAGGTCCTCCATTGTGCATGTAGTGGGTCTCAGGCTGAATTGCATTAAGTGGTCTGTGGTTTTCCTTCTTCACACTTCCATGTTGTGGACTCCACTTTGTAGCCCCATTTCTTAAGACTGGCTCTGTGAAGCAGCACCAAATGTGACAGCCTCTATTGCATGACACCATGCCCATCACACTACCAGTCTGTCTCCTCCCATGATTAACCTGCCTTTGCTATTGATGGTAAAATCCTGTCAATAGGGAATAATCCCAAACTGTTTCCAGTACCTTGTGCAATAGGTCCTTTCCACTTCTGTGTGGCATGTTTGCACTGAAGTGTCATTAGGGAGTAAGATTCTCTTTTTCTCCTCCTCTCCCTTGTGATTTCCAAGCTGCTTATTTTATAATTTATAGTAATATTTGCCTAAAATGTACAGTATCTTGTATCGATGAGTGCATGACTGACATGGAATAGTGGCTTCATACTATAAAGCCCTAAAAATAATTAACTATGCATTGTTTCCTGAATTGACTCCCCAAACCTATCTTAATAGTTGGAGTGAACTGAGTTCTGCCAGTAATCAGAATGCAGTAGGATGATATTTCCAGAGCCCTCCCACGAGTGAATTTCAGTGCAAAAACACTGATTCAGGACCTCATCACAACTCCTTTTCTTGCTGGAAGGAGGGGGTTGGAAACATCATCCTGTTGTGCCCTGATTGCCAGCAACACAGACCTCCATCACTAAGTGTGGCTGATGGCTGAAAGGCAGGGTTGCGGATAGCATTTCTGATTGTAACAGTAGTGCCACAATCATAAATATGTACTGAAAATTTATGAATGTGTTAACTTATGTATTTGTCACTGCTCTTTTCTAAAAGAATGCCATGCTCTTTTCTATAACTTATATACAAAGTAGCCGATGTTGTAAAATTGGTTTACATATCTTTATGTTCTGTAGCCACAAATTCAACCAACTTGATTAAAAAAAAGATTTTTCCCTTTTATATGAGGAATACCACAGCTCCATATAAGATGACTTGAGCATCCACAGATTTTAATAATAATAATAATAATAATAATAATAATAATAATCTTTATTTATACCCCACCATCATATTCCCAAAGGGGACTCGGGCTGACTAACATGAGACCAAGCCCAGAACTACAGTACAACAAAATAAAATAAAAATACAAACAGCAAATAATAACATCAAAATAAAATATATAAAATAATGGAAAAAGCAATAAACAAACGCAAAATAACATGATGAAGAAATAAAATAAAAGTATGGTGGATGGGCCAAATGCACAGAATGAGATTGATAAAACCTTGGGTGAGATAAGTAAATGGAGAAGTATGTGTCTGTGGGGGAGCTCAGAAGGGGCAAACAATGGGATTGAGCCTTCATTAAAGGCAAGGGAAAGTGTGTCATTTTGGTATCTCTGGGGATCCTGGAATAAACCCCAGCAAAGATCCACTGTACCAACATTCCATCAACATCAGATATCAAGGTGATGATAAATATGATAGGAAAAGTTGAAATAATTCATAAATAAAATGATGTAGTGGTCATAATTGGTTAAAAATCAGTGAAACTGAAAAAGGCCTAGTTACCCACCTAGATGCATGCAGGTAACAAGTGTGATAATGAGGACAATAAACTCTCTTTCATTGAAGAGAAGTCTCCATATATCTTGCCCACTTATCTTTCATCTGTGAATTGTAAGTTAGGAGACTGAAAAGGGCCTGAAAAGGGCCTCCGGTGCGAGGGTGCATAAAGCATGGTTTAGGTAGACAGTCTAAAATATATGTCTTATTAGTCTCCTATCAAACATATTGGACTTGCCAATAATTTGTTAGCCACATTTTAGCAGACTTGAGTTTGTTGTGACTGCAAAAGAGGTAAAGAGAATTTAATTTGCTCCCAGAAGTCTGACAGTGGATAATGCATCTTTAAAGACACAACTCTTAAAAATCTGAGTGCATAAGTATGCATGTCAACAAATGATTTTTAACTCCTTTCTTCTTGGCCTTTTTGTTTTCTGCAACTATGAGAGGGCACGTATTTGAGCTATTGACTTCCTGTCTATGTTGATTTCATAGCCTTAAATACATAGCTGTCTAGGGAATCCAAAGCAGACATTACTACGGATTTTGAGTAAAGCTCACAGTTGACTTCAAAGAAGAATTAATTATTACCCTATGCCTCCTCTTGCCTTGTTTGCTAAGTGAAATGTCTTAAAACAGCATAATATACCACACTTGTATTAACCTTCCTTAACTTCAATCAATAAGACTAATTAGTTCAATATGGTTGTGTTGTTTGGTTCTTATATTTTCCAGCTGGTGAAAATGACCTGAACTGGAACATTAGTTTATATAAACTAGGAATGAGGTCTGTGTGTCCCTCCAGATGTTAAACTCTCTCATTATTCCTTATAATTGGTTATGCTGGCTAGCGTTGATGGGGGTTGCAATCTGGAAGACAATGCATATCTTTGACATGTTGAATACCTTGTATTTTGTTCTCCCATTTGAGCATGAATACATATGGCAGCTTTTTCCTTACTACAGGAGATGGATATTCTTTTTCAAACATTTAAAAGACCCAAAGTAGTGAGAGGAATTGTTCTGCAGGGAAAATCACTTAGAATTATTTTTGGCATAGAAACATACTTTCTGTGTAGAAAATAGATTCTTTTTTTTTCCTACATAGAAATTGTTTTTTGGTTTTGGGGTTTTTTTTTAACAAAAACTGCCATGTTTTTTCCTCATATAGAATAATTTCAAGGCAATTCTTTGGCACTTTTAAGTACTGGGACGAAACAGCACAAGCTTCTCAATGGTCTATTTATTCTTCCCAATAGAGTTTTCAAAGTTTTAGAAAACCCACATTTTCATCTGGGAATAGGTAACAATTAACATTCTTCCAAATCTGAATGTGTATCCCTCTACCTAGGATAAGCTATTTTAAGCAACCTCCACTCTGTTCTTATTACAGGAAAGGGACAACTCTACATTTTAGCATTGGGAATCTTCCAGATTTGCTTGCTAACAATGCTCATTTTAGGTCTAAATCAGCAATAGACATTTTAGGTCTAAAACAGTAATATACAGGACCTATGCCATACCAGAACCTATGCCATACCAGGCCATTTCCCCCTTTCATTCACCTCTTCCCAGTGGGATACACTGTTTTTAATTCAACTTTCTTTCCATCACTTCCATTTTTGGTTTACATTTATTTTCAGCTGGTTTTTGTTCATCTCCCATCTACCCATAGGATGGGGTTGGCTCCATGTGTGTGTAAATAAAGCCAGACTAATGCATTTTCTGGCAATTTTATAAATTCTCATGCAATTTTTTCTCTCCTTTTTTTTTTTTTAAAAAAAAGCATTTTGGGAGTCTAGGACTTTCAGGATTTTGGTGGCTTTGGGATCACAAAACAGGTTGGAGTTGAATGTGGCTCTTGTGCCATGCTTTCCCTATAGCTGTTCTAAATTCAGTTCACAAGTACAGTAGTATATCTAGCACATTTACTTTTTTTGTCCAAACTGGCTGACTAGCAACTCTCTAAATTGACTACTGGCCATTTTGGCCACTGTGTTGCCTTCTATACCCATTTATTACACTTTTCAGATTTCCAATAAAATATCCCTAGATAAGTGAGAATGGGTTTGCCAACTGGTTTTCCATGGGATCTATATTGTAGGGACCACCCTTGCCTAGAGAAATGCTCATTATCTATGTATGTGCATTTATTTCATCTTCTGCTTTAGAGCTTGGAAGAGTTAGCTTTTGCACTACACACAGATGATGATGATGATGATGATGACGACGACGACGATGACAACGACGATGATTATTTACTCACGTCTCCTCATGGCTCCAAGTGGCTTACAGCATAGTTAAAACACACATTGTAAGAATTATATAAATACACATATTAAAATTCTAAGATTGCCAAACCAGCATGGAGATTTCTGGTAGTTTTGCTCCAACTGAAGGGTGGAACATTTTTTTTACTAGAATATCTACTGGTAACCTATTGGTCCCTGGCCATACCAGCTGGGAGAATATGGAACTTGCAGTCCAGAAATAACTCTTTCCAGACTCTAGAGATGGATGTTAAGCAATCAGCACTGAAGATGGCTTCATGAGCTACTACAGTACCTGGTGATAACACAAATAAATAGGGTAGCTGGATTCAGGACTTTTTCTGTTCTTTGTAACCATCTGTACTAATAAGCAAGCTTGGATCAGCAAAAGCCATTCCTCCCTTTATTGTTGCTAACTTGTCATTTTATTGTTAGAGTTTTGTTTGTGATTCTGACTAGTCTGTTCCGAAATGCCAGATGTTTTGTACAAAGAAATAAACACACGATCTAGCTGAGATTCTAAGTTTTCATCTGTGGAATGTGTTGGTCATGGCCCTAGTATAATAATAGAGGCTTAAAAGTTTTGAAATAAATAGTATAGATGGCCAGCTTTGTTTTGTTTTGCTTTGCTTTTTTGAGGGCAGGGTGAGTGTTAAGCATTATGAGCATTTAGACAAAGATATTCACTGGGCTAGGGGGAACAACATGATCTTCATTACTATTTATAATCATGTATAAGTTGACCTGAAGGGCAGGTTTTGGGGCCAAAATTATGCATATGACCCATGGATAAGTTAAGGGTCATTCTCCAGAGAGGGAAAAGTATCAGCATGGCCAAAAGGGTGCAGCCATTTCTGGCTGCCATCACTGTATCCCCACTATTTCCTTCAAAACAATATTTCACCACTCTACTCAGTGCTTCCTTTTGAAATCAACGCTAAGGTAGAGAAATCCTTGATCAATTTCAAGAAAGACCAAAGATGGGAGAGGTTTTAGAATTTTTGGGAGAGGTCACCTGGAGTTTTGAAGTTTTGTGTCAACAGTATGCAGAATTTGTTTACCCTATGCCATGCTTCACTCACAGTGTCGCTTTCACCATAACATGGGGGAAATGCTACTGGCCATCTTCCAAGCATGCTCACCTCATTGCTGGCAATGAGAACATGGAAAGCCTCCCATGTTCTTGATGCTTCCTCATATGACGCTTTTAGCACAGTTTTGGAACACATTCTGCTGGAAGTAGCTCTATGTTATTTGATAAGATCCAGCAGGCTCTGTCCCCAAACTGTGGTGAAAGCATCATATGATAGGTAAATTTACTAAAGTGATTATGCCCTTTCTCACCTAACTCCAAGACAGAAGGTAGTAAACTAGTGTCTAGTCTAGTGTCAGTAAAGGACTGGATGAGACTAAACAAATTGAAACTCGGTCCAGACAATTCAGAGGAATCAGTCTGAGCTGGATAAAGTTATACTACCCCTGCAATCTCAGGTTTGCAGCTTGGACAAATTCCTAGACTCAAATTTGATCCTAAAGGCTCAGATTTCAGTAGTGTCGAAGGCCCCATTCCACACAGCTGTATAAAATCCACATTAAAATGGTTTATATGGCAGTGTGGACTCAGATAATTCAGTTCAAAGCAGATATTGTGGATTATCTGCATAAATAATCTGGGTTATATGGCTGCAAGGAAGAGCCCAGAGACTGTGTTCTTAAGTCGAATTTGTATGTAAGTTGAAACAGGTACATTTTTAGTGTAGCTCCAGTCAAATATGTGTGTCTGTGTGTTCTAGTGTTAGCTTTGGACAGCATAGGGAAAAGTTAAAACCCTTATGGTGTTTATTTTGTTGTCTGTGCCCCTTTTCAGAAGATTTCACCTTACTTCCAGTCTCTGTGATAATTTGATTTTGAAAAAAAATGGCTTGTTGTGGAAACAAAGATTGATAAAGCTTCAGTTGAGAGTAGGAGTGTGCAATTCAGTTCTGTTTTTGGTATCTGGATTTTGGTGAACCCCCAGGCCCATTTTTGGGAGCCTCCCGAATTCAATCAGAAAAAAAATCAATTTTTTGATCTGGTAACCAAAAGATCTCGAAATATCTGGCCCATTGGCAGCAATGGGGATCTTACGAAACTCTTGTTTCTCCTTGGACCTCTTCACACAAGCCATCAGTGGAGCCCGCCTCACACCATCCAGGCTTCCCCCTCATCCCCCTGATCACACAGAAGGAAGTCTAAGCTTCAGTAAACCGGATTTTATTGTTTTAGTTTTTTAAATTGTTTTTATTTTTGTAAAATAACATTTAAACTAAATGTTAAGTTTAAATTATCATAAACCATCCTGAGAGCCAATGTGATGTAGTGGCTTGGGTATTGGACTCTTTGGTCCCTTCCACACAGCTGTATAAAATCCACATTGAACTGGATTATATGGCAGTGTGCACTCAGATAACTCAGTTCAAAGCAGATATTGTGGGATCTTCTGCCTTGATATTCTGGGATATAGGGCTGTGTGCAACAGCAAAGCTAACTTAGTTCCTATGGTGTGACAAACATGGGGGATAAATTGAACAAATAATGAAATAATGAAATAAATGTTTGTTGCTGCAAATGATTTTTCTGATAGACCTACATCTTCTTCACACAATGAAAAACATACAAAGTCTCTTGCTGAATCAAACCACTGATCTCATTAGGTGCTTAGCAAAGCATCAATAATATTGTGTATCTATTATAGCAATAATTTCTATTGATGTTCCATTTTCTCCATACTCTCTGTCAAGTTCATTTTGGGTAAAGTGTTCCTTATTTGTTGTTTGGCCTTATTACAAAATATAATGAACCCTACTTTAACCGTGGAAGTAATGTGCTTTCCCCATATGCTCTGATACATTTTCCACTCGGATTAAGGAAAATTAGCTCTGGGGAAAGTCAAACAAGGCTCATTTGGATGAGATCTGAAAAATGAAGGGAAATAATGAATGCTTTCGTTTTGCCAATTTTGGAATGTGCCAGACATCTTTTCTTTCCTCTAGCTGTCTAGATAACGATTCAGTGGCAGGATGGCAAAAGCTAACTCACTTGAGAGTGATTAGATGAAGACCTTTCCATATGAAAAGTTAGCAGACCAGATGGCCTTCTACATTGGGATAAGTCTCCTATTTTTTCAGTGCAACAATGCTCCAGTTAAGCTTATACGGTGATGTGAACTGGTGTTATTTTCATTGGAACCAAGACAAATGAAACCACATCAATTGAAAGCAAATTAAAATCTGGTTCATGACAGATTTATTAAAAAATAAGATAGTCTGTAAAAGATTATATTTCCTTTTCACAAATTAGAATTATTTACATTCTATGACACAAATCCAAAAATGGATTTATAAGGCAAGGTTCAGGAAAGGACTGGGTACACCAGCCCCAGATGGAGGACTTTGGTGTGTGTGGCACATGACAAGGCAGATGGAAGGTATATTTTCATGTGTACCATACAAAGCTGACAGAAAAGCTCCCGTCAGATTGCATCTGGCTCAGGAGCCACATCTGATCTTGATCCCCATCTGTCAAAAGCCACATGTGCCATTCCTCACCCAGAAACAAACCATGGAAAGTTAAGTCTCAAAAATTACTTACAATGATAGTTTCAAGACCCAAGCACAGCTGTGAATTACCACTAAAAGTTTCAATTTCAAACATAATTTTGCTTTCCAATAGTTACTAAGGGCCCTCCTATACAGCCATATAACCCAGAATATCAAGGCAGATGATCCACAATATCTGATTTGAACTGGATTATCTGAGCCAACACTGCCCTATAATCTAGTTCGATGTGGATTTTATACAGCTGTGTGGAAGGGGCCTTAGTGGTTACTTTGAAAATCTGAATGACACATCTTGTGCTATTAATCCAATCAACCTCAGGGTTGCCTCAACACCAACGCCAACAGCACAAGTCAGCTGAGAACTATTTAGTGAGGTCACACTCCCAGAACTTTAAAAATTACAAATCACTTGCAGCTACACCACAAAATGAGTGGAGCCATATACAATGTAATCTTGGCAAGATGCCATTGTGTCATAACTTCATTATATCTTCACTATTGGAAGAGTAGAGTACTGTAATTAGCTATTTGCTGAAAGCCAGTTAATTCCAACCTCTGAGGAATAGGACATGTAACTCATATTACTGAATTAAGATTATCGTGAACAGCAACAATTTCATTACCTGCCTCTCCTTGTGGTTCGAAGGGTCTAACAATTGATAATGAAGATCTTGAGTCATGTTTGCATTTGTTTGGTCCAAAAAAAATCTGGAAAAACCTGGATTGTTTATCAGCCAAATAATAGTAAAGTACCATATTTATTAAAAAAAATAAAAACAATATGAAGGATGTAGAATTAAGATGATAACAACACTGTGTTAATCTTCCAGATTCCAATCTATGCTAAAGCTTTATAGATTTTTTTTTTGCTGTTTCCTAAACTGCCTCTTCTGTGTTTTTATTTTGGATACAAATTTCCCATTTGTCTATGTGAACTTTCTCCCACGCCACCTCAAATGTGTTGCCTTATTTTTCAGATTCCCACCCTAGCTCTTCCTCATATCTCAAGATCTTTGTCAGTAATCTTCGACTTGGTTTCAGTTTATTTCCCCTCAGATCTGCTTTTTCTGTCCTCTTGTTACACACTGATGTCTAGTAAAGACTTGCTTTTCTGTTTTTCATATTTAATATTTACGGGAAGGGATGAATATTTAAAAGCCTGTTGTGCCACTGGGCCCGTCGCTCTCACAGCTAACAATGTAAAAGCCAATGTATTTTGCATTAGAAGCACCAGAGACATAGTGAGCTGTTTGCCAGAGATTTGAACTCTACTGAACAAGCCCCTGGAAGGCAAACTCACTTGGAAAAGCTTGTGAATATCCTGCTGATGTTTCACTCGCCAGATAGAAGATAAAAAGCAAACTTGAAAGCTGCCAGTCTCTCTCCATATATCTCAAACCTGATTTCAAGCACCATGCAAGGAACAATGTGAAGCGTATTCAGGCCATCCTTGTCAGTTTTGAGAGGTGTTTCAACTCTGTTTAAATACTATGGATCTGAAGAATACTCAGGTTTTTTTCGTCCTCAACAAGGAAAGCTGTCTCAATACATCGAGACATCCTATTGAGGATGTCAGTCATTGCAACAACAAAAAAACTGCTGTAAAAGATCAAAATTAGCTGCATTTTTCAGCAGCAGCAATAGCAAAATAAAGTTGTAATTTGCATAAAAGCAAGCTTGTACAATTGGCCCTTAACATTTTTGAGTTTGACTTTTGCAGATTTGCTTCAAATTATTTCTGTAGAAATCGCTACATCCTCCAATATGACACTATGGGCAATTTCTGCCAGGCATTAAACATAGAGTTGTGATGGACATAGAGATCCAAAGAAAGGGATTCTATCAGGTTTTTAAAAATTGCCTTTTTTCAAATTTATATTTTTCTACTCTTTTGGGGAATCATGTGCCCCTATTTATTTATTTATTTATTTACTATGCTTATATACCATCCCTCTTAGCCCGCAAGCGACAGGGCGGTTTACAGTGAGCACCAAAAACATAAAATACAATTAAAACAGCTAATATAAATATAAAAACCAAATAAAACATGCAATATCAATAAAAAACACATTTCAATTAGAATCTCCTCATTAAAAGTAAAATTCAATAACGTTGTCTAGTCGTTCCTATATCTGCTATATTGCATCTGCAAACGCTTGCTCAAAAAGCCAAGTCTTGTTTTTTTTCAGAATGTTAAAAGGGAAGGGGCCAATCTGATATCCCTAGGGCATTCCATAGCTGAGGGGCCACCACCGAGAAGGCCCTGTTCCTCGTCCCCGCCAAATGTGCTTCTGATGACGGCAGGATTGAGAGCAGGGCCTCCTCAGATGATCTTAAAGTCCTGGAAGGTTCATAAGGGGAGATGGGTTTGGACAGATAAGTTGGGCCAGAACTGTTTAGGGCTTTATAGGCTAAAGCCAGCACTTTGAATTGTGCCTGGTAGCAGACTGGCAGCCAGTGGAGCTGGCACAGCAGAGGAGTTGTATGCTCCCTGAGCGCTGCCCCTGTTAGCAATCTGGCTGCCATCCATTGAAGCTTCTGGACAATCTTCAAAAGAAACCACACGTAGAGTGTGTTGAGGTAGTCTATACGGGATGTAACCAGAGCATGGACTAATGTGGCCCTAATCCCAGCGAATGTGGAAATCTGACTGAATTTCGCATTTAAGACCTTCCTGTATTGCAAAAAAAAGAGAGACGATTTCAATTAATATAAAAGGAAATATGAATTTTGGAATTAGAAGCCCAGGTTTGTGTATTCTGGAAGGGAGTGAACTTTCTAATTGACAAATGAGTTCAGGCTGCATTTTGCAGCATTGATTTCATATCTACAAAAGAACAAAAAAGGTTAGCAAACAATATGGACATTGCGAACCAAGAGAGAAAATTCCCATAGGTGCCTGGAATTAGCACAGAAACTGCACTGTTTTGTAATTTTTTTTAAAGGAAGAGAACTGGGTGAAAGAGGGCATTTATGGCTTTGCAGCCAGAGCTCCTCTTGTGCCTAAAATGGAAGCCCCCCCTCCCCACTTTTAAAAAGTAACAAATAAATGAGTTGAATGCTGATTCAGAATGAATTTAGGATGACATTGTATGATGGTAAGCAATTCTTTTTTGTGGTCGGAGAGGCTGCAACTCAGATTATGAGCCTCCTAAATTTTCAAATTATTTAGAGTAGTTATTTCCCTTCTGCTTCAAAATAATCCAAGCTACTGGGCCATGTAGTGGGGCTATGTTGTGTTGTTCTGTACTTTCAGATCATTTCTGAAATTTCAGATCATCAGCCCTAAAATGAACCTATCACAGGGTTTTCTTGGCAGATTTTGTTGAGAGGAGGATTGTTTGTCTTCATTGGAGGCTGAGACAATGTGACTTATCCAAGGTCACACAGTGGATTTTCATGGGTGAGTGGGGACTCAAACCCTGGGATCAGTCTCCTAGTCGAAAACTCAAAATCATTACACCACATTGGGTCTTAAGGCTGCATTCACCCTGTGAAATCCAAACATACTTATAATTGTCATACCACAGCTATGATTATTAGAACAGTTACGATTGTTACAACACAAAAGGAAATGCATTATCCCTAGTTACCTTACAATCACAACTGTCATAGCTTCTAAAATCTCTTCACATTTACCAACATCTCTAGAATAGTCTTGTAACAAGGATTCTAAACATATGGATTTTGACATACGTAACCACTTTTGTTATTTCTTCCCAGTACTAAGATTCCAGCTAATACACTGGACCTGATCCACAGATCCCCATGTGGAAACAGCCTTGCCATTATGTGTACCATGACTTACACTAATTAGATATTCCTATTTTTTTTTCATATACCTCAGGCACGGATATTCTAATCTCTGTTTGAACTATGGTGGGGTTTTCATAATAGTAATAATAATAAATAGTTTGAAGAGTTTTGAAGGAGTTGAAAATGAGAGAATTGCTCATCAAGGGTAGATTCCCTCCCACCAAGTACAAGTTAATTCCCACTGGGTTCAAAAGCTTTTGCTCATTGAATCTAACTTGTATCCTGCAGTGGGATAATAGGTAGGTTTTTATAAACTCTTGTAGATCTAATTTGCACTTGGAATGAAATATCCTGCTTTCCAGATAGAGTTGGCATTGCTTTATGTTTGACTTCTTGATGGAACAAATAATAAGTATGACTGCTGATAAATGTCACTGTAGAATCTATTTCCTTCCCACTATCAAATCCTCCAGAATATTTTACCTACCAGCAATTGGCTAGAATTTTAAAATGTAGTTAATTTGAATGATAGATAGGCAAACTACCTCAAATGTTTGAATGTTTTTCTTCGGCACAGCAATTTCCAAAGTGGAGTTGATCTTCATGACAAAAGTACTTCTTGGAACCTGCATGAAATAACATCCCAAATGTATGTCATCTCCTAATCATAACATAACACACAAATTAGACTGATATTTTTGATATCAATGAAGACTTGTTAGTGGCACCATGGGAATGCTTTCTACTGTGAAGTCCTATGATAAGCCCCCTTAGACATTGCAAATGTCTCCCAAAAGGAGTACAGCTTATAAAACATGACTTTGCACCTGTCTAAACTACTTCATTTTTATAAATATATTATATACCAATTAATCTTTATGTCCTCTTGTTATGCCCTCCAATGCATTGTTCTAGATTTTTGACTGATATTAACCCTATGTAATACCAGTCAAAATCCTGCGGAATATTATGAAATTACTCCTCGTAAGACCTTAGTTCGAAACCTCATGGTGAGATTTTTCAATGATCAGGATATCTGACTATTATGAGACCTCCTGCCTGACCCAATGCTGAAAAGAAACTTAAAAAGACATCCTCTACTTACCCAAGCTACCACCCCCCACATTCAGTGTTGAATACTTTGTTTTAAAATTCCTTCTCAATCTGTGGGTTATAGGGCTGGCTATAGACATTTGGTCCTGAAGGTGAAACACAGGATGATGCTTAGTTGTACGGAGGCCAAGCAAACTACTAGTTAAATCCCATTTCAATTTTTTTTACCACCATAACTGATGGCAGATGGCTAACCCTGATGAATTCGGGCAAGGCATATAGCACATACAGGTCTGTTCTTTAACACTTCATTGTCACTCATTCTCCATTCCATCTGCTGCTGCTCATTGCCCAAATTCTGCAGTAATGTAGGCTCAACTAGCAGCTGAAATGTCAAACTAGAACATGAGCACTCTTTAGCACTTTCATATGGATTGATAAATGAAAAGAAAACCTCAGCATAGATGTTAATTATTAACCAAGCAACTACTTGAACACATAGGTGGCCAAATGCTGTAGTGGTTAGAGTGTTGGATGAAGGCAATGAATATTGAGGTCTATCTTCAGGAGTACTAAAACTGTCTAGATTATTTTGAACTAGTCACACTCTGTTAGCCTGACCTACCTCACTGGAACCTTGTGGGTATGAGGTGGAGAAAAGGAGCAACATATTGCCTTGCACAATTCTGGAAGAAAACTAAGGTATGCAGACAGTCCCCAAGTTACCAACATCCAGCTTACAAACAATTCATAGGACTTCTTCACATGGGGAATTTTGTCCTCTTTTTCCTGCTTTTAATTGCAGCAAGGACAGGGCCTGCAGTGCGTCATCACACAAACATGGCAGGCCCTGCCCACATTCCTCCCAAAGTGGAGGAGAAGTTCTGAAAGGCACTTTCTCCTTCACTACGGGGAGGAAAGTGTAGTTTGGATAGCTCCAATAGAGCTACATGCACTCTCCCTTCAATTTCCTCATGTGCTAGCAGAAAGGGCAGTGAGACAAAGTGCATTGCCATGTGTTGCTGCCCTTTCTGCCATCTGATGGGAGGGGTGCCAAAGCACTCTCTCCTGTCCCCTCTATGTGATGAGGGGAGGACTGAGGGTGTGTGGAGCACCACAAGCCACCCCATGCACCTTCCCTTTTGCTGGTGATTGCCGGTGCAACAGCATGGCCCAAGAGACCCATGTGAAGAGGTCTAAAGTTAAGAATTGGGTCATACACCAGGAAGTGAGAGGAAGGAAAATTCACTCTTAAAAGAGTTATCATGGGAAAAGTGTATCTCCACTGAAGCTTTCTCTCCATACCTTGTTTCCACTTATCACAGGGAAAGAAAATGAGGTGAAATCTTCTGAACAGGGGCACAGACAGCAAAACAAGCAACACAGAGGTGCTAACCCTTTCTTATGATATGGCAGGAGTTACACTTAAAAATGCACCTGTTCTGACTTACATACAAATTCAACTTAGGAACAAATCTACAGAACCTATCTTGTTTGTAACTTGGGGACTGGCAGTATATACTTCAAAAACATACTGAAACCTATTTGTTCTAGTGTCCACTGCAGTTGTCAGATGTTTTTATTACATGCAGTTTGAAAAATTAGTACACAAATCAACCACTCATCTTTCCCCCACTACCACCAGCTACTTTTTTTAACCTAAAATTCTATTTGCATCTCTATTGACCCAAAAGACATCTCTTTGCACAACGGGTGCATCTACACTGAAGTTTAATACAGTTTAATACCTCCATGGCTCAATGCTATGGCATCATGGGTGTTGTGTTTCTACAAGGTCTTTTCTTTACCTTGTAAAAATACAGTCAATACCAGTACTCTTTTCATCCAAAGAGTACTGTTAGCAGCCCAAACTACGAATCCAAAATACCATAGCATTAAACCTTGACAGATAAAGTGGTGCTAAACTGCATTAATTCTACTGTGTAGAGCCAGTAATGGAAAGGTTTTGTCCAAATCAGTATTTGTGGTTATTTTACACTCCTTTCATCAATAAGTAATCTTGATTAATCAACACCTGAAATACTAAGCAGGCACTAAGAGAATAAGGTAATGTCATCACTACAAGAACTACAGCTGAGAAGAAGCTTCCCAGTGGTGTCTGAGGAATGTCTGAAAATTCCCTTAGTTATTCTCCAGTTTTGTAAACACCTTGTCCATCTGAATTGTGTAGCCTGTAGTACAATACAGTGATATGCTTGCATGAATATTTATAATTAAAGCAATGTAAGTATTTCTATAATGGGGTTATTATTTTTCAAGGGCTGCTGCCATCATAATAGTTTTCAGGATGCATGTTCTTCTTCAGTAGTAAATTCCTATGACTTGTTTGTGTGTTGGGGGGCGGGTGTTTTTGTTTTAATGTGGCTTCTCTTCTTTTTGAAATAGCATGAATGGAACATAAAAGAGCTTGGTCTGCTCTATGCTTGTTTATATTCTCCCATAAAGCTCAATAATGCATTTGTTTATGAACATGGAATATGGAGGACAATTAGTCCATAATGTGAGCATAAAGAAAAATATGTTCAAGATTTTTTGAGGTTGCAACAGCTGTTGTGCATTTCCAGTATCCTTGGTTCTAACCAATTTGAAAGTGACTGTTTTGATGATACATTATACTGATGCAAATAGAATTTCATTTTCACCAAGGTCACTGCCTATATACCCTAAAGCACTTTTTAAGACAATCACGTGGAGTTCTTGTACTAGTTACAAAATGCAGCTTGCAAAGAAATACTATTAGATCACCACCCCTTAAATAAATGCAAGATGTTGTTGCATTACTTGAACAGCATCAGAACTGTTTATTGATGTCAATGAAGACTCTATTAAAGTTGCATGAATAAAGATAAATAAAAGTATGATTTTTTTTGTTAAAGTTGGATATTAATTGTTTTGCAAATGATATCAAGACTAAAAATATAATTCTACTGGAGCAGCACAATAACATAAAAATTATGTAGTAGTGACACTTTCTCAAAGGTTGCCCCCATATGATTCAGAGTGCAGCCACCGAATCGATAATTTAGGTTCTACGCATATTTCGGGCCAAAATGGTGATTTCGATCTTCTACATGTTTTGGGCCAAATTAGTAATTTGGGTCTCTCTTTCCAGTATCTCCCCCTCCCCGTTACCACCTCGATAGGGGCCCCCCGCCCATACTATCCCCCCTCCCCAGCTAGTCCTCCTCCCCCTTCTTCAGCACGTGGTCTATGCAAAATTCTGTGATCTAATAATAATACCTCTTTGAATACTGGGTTCCCCCTTGTACCTCCCCCTGCCCTGCAGTCTATCCTTCCCTCCAAATTGCCCCCGTCCCCTGGACATGTGCAAATTACAAATACAAATTACAGAGATGAATTATGGCAGGTTTAAGAGCAGCAACAATATAATTAAGAGAATAGCGATCTAAAGTGCAAATGCAAGGCAGGCTAGCATTAAGTATAGTGTTAATATGATGCTGAATCACAACAATGGGGTCCAGTCGAGGGTTATTTATAAAGAGAGGAACCAGGATTGACAGTGGGAACCAGCATTAGCAGCAAGAATATAATAGCAGCAAGTTATTAATAGCAGCACTTAACCATTGAAGTCCAAGATGATAATATCTGCCAAGACTAGCCGGCTCACGAATTGATGTTAGAGCTTTAGATGATAAATTTGGAAAGAAATTAGCAGCAAGTTGGTAAGAAAAAGGGGAACAATCCCACTGGGCCAGGCCAAACAATTGCAAGCCCATGAGACCCATAGAAGTGAGCCGGCGTCAGCTAGGTTCCCGACTGTCTCTATCCCGCTCCAGTAGTTAGTTCTCCACAAATAGCTACCAAATTCTAATCCAAGGCCGACTATGGTGACTTCCTGGACCAAGTTGTTGGTGGTTGTTACTTAAAAGATGATATAATAATAGATTCCTTGGCAGCAGATCTTAATCTTCTCTGGATGACGTCAATCCTACTGGTGATGTGAACAGCTCAGGACACCCAGTTGAAGTCCTTGATGACTCAGCAAATGGTGGCATCTCCAAAATGGTGGCCGCCAGAACTTCAAGACCAGCAACTCCCTCAGAGGAGCATTGGGGCGAGAAAGGCAACCAGCCTGTATCAACCAGCAGGGTGTCTGGCAAGTACAGCTCAGAAAAGAGCAGCATGGAGCCACAGCACAGACTGCAAGCAGCACCGGAGAAGAGATGCTGCAATAATTCCAACGGGATCAGAGCAGCGGCGCCGCAGCAGCAACCCCGGCAATGGCGAGCACTCCTGCCACTGAACAGTGGAAGGAGGCAAAGCCAAGGGGAAAATGGCATGAGTTACAAGGCACACGGTGGCAATGCAGTGGCAAAGGTGCAACAGCAGTCCAGCAGTTGGGCTTACGGCCAGGCCAGAGGCCTGATGACGGATGCCGAAGCCCAGCTGACATCCACTACTGAACTGGCTAGGGACCACCTCAAGTCGCCACCACCACAGGCCTCCAATGGCAACAGCCGCAGTATGACCAGCCGACGAGAACAGTGGTGGCAAGCCTGATCAGCTGGAGGTGAAACAGCAGCGGAGAGGAGCAGACCGGGAAATCTGTTGGTAGGTCTCCAATGCAACGGTGTCTCTTAGACTACAGTGTAACATATTTGCTTTCGGAAAGTGCATACACAAACTTTGTTTCATGCAAAATGTTAATAATAATATTGCATAAAATTGTCTTCAAGTTACACATATAAGGTGTATATATTTAGACTTGGGCATTTAAAAATATTTTAAAATATTTGGGTATTTAGACTTGGTTTCCATCTCCATATATATACACACAATAATGCAGGTGTTTCAAATAAAAAGAAATCTGAAATCCAAAATCCTTTTTTCCCAAGCATTTCACATAAGGGATGCTCAACCTGCATTTACTTTGATGGCCTACAGTGTGCCTGCCTCCCAGTACACCTGCTGGTCATGCCCCACTGAACTTCAGATTCAGTTTTGTGTAAAGACCTGATGAACACATAAGAAAAATGGCATTAAGTAGCATGTTTTGTGGAGAAAGTAAACTATAGACTTATACTCTTCTCTGATGCCTATCCTAATGGTGATTTAAACAAATGCAAACTCTATTTTCCTGCTCCACGCCAGCATAGAATGGTTTTAAGAGTTTACATTGCCCAACTTTTTCCCTAAGGCCCTTGTGTGAGCTTGATGTCCTTATTCCTTCCCTGTGCCATTTGAACTGAACAGTTTGGTCCTCCATTACTTTCTACCTTGGAACTGTCAGTGGCAGTGAACAGCCAAAGGTCAGCTTCCTGCCAAATTTTAAATGAGTCTCTGTCTCTTTCCCTTAGATTCCTGGACATTCCTTACCAGCTACGGTCCCATGCTCACACAGCTTATTTTTTAAAGTTTGTTATGATTTTGAAATCTAATTAGATTTTCTTTGTTCCACATTGGTTTTTATCCTCTTCACTGGTCTACTTGATTTCTTCAAAATCCTTATTTCCCCACGCTCTGTGTTTGCCAATTATATTGTTTATACATAATGGTAGGACCTTTTCTAGTTTTAGCCATTTATGATAGAAATGCCCTGGAATTCATTAGCATTCTTCATCTCATTTACATTTCCTTTTGGGGCAAACTTGGCTTTCCACAGTCAATGCAAAAAAAATTACTAAGATTTTGGAAAGGTGTAGGATTTTCATTTTGCATGCTGGTTACCTGTCTACTGAGTGCAAAAAAAAAAATTGTCCATTAGGGCAAACTCTTGCTTAAGACTTCGAGGTCTGGATTTGTATGTTCTCTCCAATGCCCGCCTCTTTATCTTGTTCATGCCTAGCATTATTTTAAATTTTAACTACATTTGGCCCAGCCATAGACTTTAAATGTGTGTTGTGCTATTGTCAATATTTATGCTATTGGTGTTTGAGATTTATTTTAATTGCTTTGTATTGTTGTTGTTATTGCTTGTATTGATGTATTGTGGGCTCAGCCTTATGTAAGCCGCACCAAGTTGCTTGGGGAGATGGTAGCGGGGTACAAATAAAATTATTATTATTATTATTATTATTATTATTATTATTATTGCTGTGAGTTTTCAGGAATGTATAGCCATGTTCCAGAAGCATTCTCTCTTGATGTTTCACCCACATCTATGGCAGGCATCCCCAGAAGTTGTGAGGTTTGTTGGAAACAATTCAAGTGTGGTTTATATATCTGTGGAGCAATGTCCAGCGTGGGAGAAAGAACTCTTCTTTGTTAAAGGCAAGTGTGAATGATGCAATTGATCACCTTAGTTAGCATTAAATAGCCTTGCAGATTCAAGGCTTGGCTGCTTCCTGGCTTGGCTGCTTCCTGGCTTGGCTGCTTACTGCCTGGGGGAATTCTTTATTGGGAGGTGATTAACTGGTCCTGATTGTTTCTTGTCTGGAATACCCCTGTTTTTGATTTTAGAGTGTTTTGATACTGGGAGCCAAATTATGTTCATTTTCATGGTTTCCTCCTTTCTGTTGAAATTGTCCACATGCTTGTGGATTTCAATGGCTTCTCTGTGTAGTCTAACATGGTACTTGTTAGAGTGGTCCAACATTTCTGTGTGATATGCTCTGACTTCAGGGTCTCTTTTTGTTTGTTTTTAGGAGATTCCTGTTTGCTGGAATCAGCTCTTTCTCATCTCTTTGATATGCTAACTGCTATAGAGTCCCAGTGGTTGCTGATGGGTCCCATGCCAATGCAGTGCCACCTTAATGATATTGCCAGGCGGCCCCACAAGCATAGGAGCCCCATGCTAATCTATGCACAGATCAGAATTTAACATTAATTTTCTGATCACCCACTTCAACATTCAAATCTTTTACCAACTCTATAGAACAAGAAAAAATAGAACTTACAGCAGAGAACTTGGCATGTCTGCACTCATAAGAGAATTTTTATCATTTTAATGTTAGTGTTATGGAAGCAGAAGAGGAAATGAGCTGCAGAGGAGAAAGAGGAAACAAGCACTGATTTTGTGGAAGGTAAAATAAATATGTTTATTTTATAGATAATTTACGGTTTTATTCCTGTGAGTGGTTATGTAGGCAGAACCCAGTCCACTGCTTTGCCTGGGGGTCTATAATGCTGTTAAGACAGGCCTGTGCCAAGGAGATGGTGAGTCTAATCCAGGTTATGACCAAGGCTTTAAAAGTGCCCACCAAAGTGCTGATTTCTGTGTGAATAGGTGAAGGACCTTAAATAGCTTATTTAAAGTGAACAAAAATGTGGCATTGTTCTAGAAAAGATAACCAAACAATCAAACATGAGAGCTATACTAGCAATAGGAACTTTAACAACCCTGATATGTATTGGAAATTAGACTCTGCAAGAATGGAAAGTCCAACAAATTAATCATTTGATTTCTTGACAATTTCATTGTCCAGAAGGTAAAGAAGGGAACAACTTGAAGACCATGTCCTCAAGAGATTTCTCATAAAAAGGAGAGGGGGAGCCAAATGTAGCTAGATGTCTGGACATCAAGAAGCTTATACTGGGTGAGATCTATTATAAGAAATGCTTAGAGGAAAAGGAGTTCATGATGCATGGGGATTTTTTAGAGGCATTAAAAGCACAAATGCAAACAATTTGAATGAGTGAGGAAGGTAGAAGATCACCAAAGAAACCAGAAAAGATGTAAAAAGACATTTCAGATGAGCTGAGATTTTACAGTTAATTAAACAAATAGATAACACTTGTAGGGAGAAGGTCAGAAAAACTAAAACCCAGAAGAAATTCAGTCTTGCTAGAGATTAAAATAATAAAAAAGTTTTAGTTTTAGGGTGATTTGGGGGTATTTTTAAAATGATCGAAAGAACAAGGAAATGATATAACCATTATATGGAGAATAGAGTAAGATGCTATTTAGAGACAGAGAGAAAGTAGAGCTGCCTGGCCCCTACTTTGAATCAGTATTCCTCCAAAAAGAAAATAATTCCCAAGCTGGTGCAGATCAAATAAATGACAAATGTAAGGTATTACATTTGGTCAGGAAAAAAAGAAATACATAAATATAGGATGGGTGATACCTGGCTTGACAACAAGTCCATGTTTAAAGGATCTAGAACTCTTAGTAACCCATAAGCTAAGTATGACTCAACAGTGCGATACAATGGGGAAAACAGCCAAAGTAATAATAGATTGAATCAACAGGAGAATCTGCTTTGGTCAGATTTCACCTAGAATGCTATGTACAGTTCTGTCTGCTAGTAATATCCCCCCTCTCTTTCTCTCTCATTTCCATAATTTGCTGATTCCTGAGAAATTAATGTGTCAAGTTTTTGTTTAGTTTTGCCACTTAGGAGCTTATCACATGGACAGTGGGGCAAATCATGGGGCAGTGGGGCAAATATGTTGTTCAGCATGGTGCATCACCTGCACCACCTGCTTGCTCATAACACGCCAGAAAGTGTACCTTCCATGTTGTCCCCATGATTTTCTATCTGAACACAGGTAGCCTCCGGTGTTCAGAATTCCCCTTAATTGAACATTTAGCCAATGCAACCAGCACAGAGTCTCACCAGAAATAGATGTGCATCATGTGATCAGATCTGCATGGGCAAAGTGTTCTACAACAGGGATTTTTCCCTATGTGATGAGGTCCTTTGTGAAGGTTAGATCTGCCTTCTAAGAACATAAGTCTATACTGCAGAATCGAGACAGATTTTAATTAACTAAAATTGATTAACCCATTGGAAAAACAAAATAATCCTGAGATGCATAACCCAAAGTTCTATTTATTATCCATGCCAAGTTTTACATATCTTGATTTCACAATCTTTGAGGTTTGGCACAATAAAAACAACACGTTATCTTGTATTTAGAATTTTATACTTTCCATTCTAATAGTTCTTTTTCAACAAGAAAAATGAACAATATCTTTCACCCAAAAGTTTCATTTTGACAATTTTGGTTTTATCTCCAGTGATTGAATCTACTTTTTAGCAACTGGACCAAAAATGCAATTTCTCTTCCCAATTTTACTTTAAAGTTGTTTCATTAAAAAGAAAGAAAAGAAGAGAAAAGAAAACAAGCTTTGCATCATTAGCCCATTATTTACTATTTTATTTTCCCTCTATATTTTATATATCCACTTATACAAAAACACCACCCTTCAGGGATGAATAGATGATTGGTAGAATTCAAGAGCAGTATCTTACACTCTTAAAACATACTGCCTCAGGTCACTTTAAAAAAAAACAACAGCACAAACCCTTCCTAAAATTGAGTTTGTCTGTGCTTCCCCCCCCCCCCCCACCACCCCCCTCCCCATCATTTTTGCTGTTGTGCTAGTTTCCACTTTATGTACTGTAAAGACACTGGCTCTGCCTTCCAGGCACCTGCAGAATTGTCCTTTTTCACAAGCCTGCAGATTCACAGAGCTCTTCAATCATCACCAGCTCACTGAAGTTCTCAGCCACTTATCAGTTGGATCACAACTTTAGCTTTGCAGAAGAAAGAATGAGGAACAAAAGAAAGATTCTTCCCCCCTCTCATTTATTCTTGCCTTCATGCTGCATATTCATTGTGCTCTTTCTGCTTGCATAAATATATTTTATGGTATCTGGTCACCCCAAATATCTTACCCAGTTGCATCAAGGGAAAATAGTGAATATCATCAGGTCCTGAAAACTTGCTGGGAGTGGGAGAGGATTCAATCCCAGTGGTTGAGACTGAATAGAAAGTGCCTTACCCAAAATGCATATCCTATTCATAGTGTGTGAATTTACAGGGCATTTCAGTCATTTTATAGGGGAGAACCTTTCTAAAACATTTTTACTGCTTCAGTAAAGACTTATTTTTTCCTGGGGGAAAAAAATCGTATAGCCCTTTAGAAATGAAACCTTTTTATATTGGCAGTTATAAAAAGTAACCCAATGATTGAATGTTTATTGATATCTTCCTCTTGCTTTCTTTCTGGGCTTGTCTACACTTGCCTTATACCGAAAGTGGACCAGAAGTTATTCCTGGAGTTGTTTGTTTGTTTGTTATTGTATTTATTTTCTGCCCTTCTCATCCCAAAGGGGACTCAGGGCAGATCACAGAACATACATATGTGGCAAACATTTAACTGCGTTTTTTATACACAAATAGACAAACAATTATACATAGAGAAAAGGTATCGGCTTTCCCCATCTTTCGGCATCCTTGGAAAGATTTGTGCTTGGTTCCGGCCAAGCGAGGGTACTGTCACTCCATCTCTCTGCTAAAGAGTTAGTTCGTAACTTACTTACTTCTTTTGGATTGAATCAACAGTATTCCTTCTGGGTGCCTCAGAATGCCTCCCCCACCTTTTTTAATGAGCAATACCTATTTATCAAATCACATTTTTTGTTTTCAAACTGCTAGGTAAGCGGAAGCTGGGCTAAGATCAGGAGCTCAACCTAACCCAGCATCGAACTGGCAAGATTGACTTCAGCTGGTGTTTAATCTGCTATGCTAAAGCTGGCACATTTTTGCACTGCATGCTAGGGAATACATTTAATTTTGTTGTACAATGTATAATGACAATAAAGTTATTTTATTCTATACTATAACATCTAGGAACTTCTGGACCTTAACTCTACATTAAGAAAAGTCAAGGAATGCACTGGAGTTTGGGCAAAATGCCAAAGTAACCCTATACTTCAGTGTGAAAGTGAACAGTATGATCAGCTCCAATAAGAACTGGTCCATTGTCTATTTGAACAAAGGTGCTCATGCAATCAGAAAGAAGGAGTGGGGACAGAGACGCGAAAGTTGATGGTCCACCAGGGATGGTCTGGGCTCCACCCCACTTCCATTGTGAGATGGCCATGGAAAGTGGAGCCATCTGGAGCCAGTCCTCGAGTATTGTTACTCTGAACTGGCCCCAGATTTTAGTGCAGATGTAGATGAGCCCTCTTTCTCTCTTTTTTGGATGACCGTGCACAGTCCATGAAAGTTCATTTACAGATCTAAAAGTAAGTCTGTGTCTTTGACATTGAATCTATTACACGCAAATGATAGAAAAGATTTCCAACAAAAGTTGAATATATGATTGAGATGAGCTGACTTAAAACATAAACTATCTGGCATAGCACAGGTGGAATCCACTTGCGAGTGATTAAGGCACATCACACAATTTCCCTAAAATATATAATAGGCTTCCATTAAATTTGGAAGGAGAATAGTACTATTTACAATATATGATACATGGCTGATAGAAAATTCATTTTAAGAGGGTCCATTGCTGAAGTTTTGGTGGTTCTATAATAATTTTGTTGAGATGTTACACAGTGTCTTTTTCTTCTTTTTGCAGGAGATTAACATAAGCATCCATTTGGAACTGATGAATGTTGGAAGTGACAGGGTGCAACTCTACTTGTAATACAGATGCATATGATGTTGGGAGGGTGAGGAGAGGAAAAGACCCTATATTTGGACTTGTCTTTTTCTATTCTGTACTAATTTTCCTTCTAGTCTGGTACCCCTTACTACTCATATTATTTTCTTGACTTTGTGCTTTTCTACACTATACTAAAACCCAAGAGGAGGCTCACTTCCTCTCGGATTGTAGTTCCCACCCCAAACCCAAACCCCAGGCTTTCCTCTGGAAGGTAACTAGATAGCATCCCAGGTCAAACAAAGATAGACTTAGGCTGCCATCCAGCCCCCCAGACTCCACCCGACCCCCATTTCACCACCTAAACTTACCGAAGATGCCTGCTGGCAGCTCAGGCCTCTCTCTACAGTCCTTCTGGCATGAGAAAGTAGCACATCTTCCCACCTACTGACATGTTATTTTCTCTCACAAGGATGACTATAAAGAGAGGCCTGCACTGCTGGCAGGTCTCTCTGGTAAGTTTGGGGGTAAAATGGGGGGCTGGAGGGGAAGGGGTGGGCACCACCCCACTCCTCCAGGTTTTTCAGAGACCAAAGAAGTGGGTTGGCTGTGAGGACTGACCATTGGGACTGCGAAAGCAGTCCTGGAAGTCAATCCCCACAGGCAGGCCTGTAGCGAGGTTTAGGGGTTCAAACCAGGTTTAGGGGTTCAACCCCCCCCCCCAAATGTTTCAGATTTTTTTAAAAACCTGGTTTACTCATGAATTTTAACTGGTTAACCAAATCCCCATGCTAAGTCTGAGATGCAAAAAATTAAGAGTCCCTCCAGAACTGCAAGCACTATCTCAGGCAAATATTGACAATTTATTCACACTGTCATTACTTGCAGCAATAGCCGATGTAGCAAAGCAACCAAGTTGTGTGTGTGTGTGTTGAATGCTCTCATTAAGGAGGCCAGACTTGGTGGAGGTGGTTGACAGGGGCAGAGCTGCAGGCTATTGAAGGCTGCTCTGCCCCCTGCTGTGCTCTTTGATTCAGCGTGAGCTAGGAGGCAACCCCCCCCATGAAATTTTCAACACCCCCCCCCCCAAATTCAACCCCTCCCGAATTTTTTTTTCTGGCTATGGCCCTGCCCACAGGGCCCTCACTTCTAAAGACCAGAACCTTAGCTTAAGGTCCAGATCTTTGGAGGTGTTTAATTAATGTGGAGTAAACCGGGGAAACCAGGTTTAATGTGCAGTAATTCAGTTTTTCATAAGGCATTGTTTGGCTGCCTCAGGTAAAAAGCAAAACAGGTCCCATGTTTGGGACTGTTTGGAAGGACCCTTTTTTATTCTCTTGGAGGAAAACCATATCTACTTCTATTTGAGAAGCTGAGGGAAATTGTGGTTTCATGAATTTCTATCTTAACTAGAAACAGAGATAACTACTCCAAAATGTTGCAATGCTGCAATATTTGTCAAAGGATATATCCAAATGAACTACTGAAGCTTGCTTACATTGGATATATCCTTTGACAAATAATCAAACCTATCTGCTATCTTGAAATACAAAAATTAATTAGCAGCCATAGTAAAGCCTGATACCAGTACTATGATATTTAAAAGCACAAATGTGAAACAGCTTATTTTGTGTCAGGCTTTTAATGAAGATTTCTTGTTATCTGTTCTAGCAAGCTAATGGGATGTAGGCACTAGCACATACTCTAGTCTGATGTACATGATTTCAGATGGGTGATCCACTTGTGGAAGCCATTTACAGTCTTCCCCAGCACGGCAGCCTACTTGTATGTTTTTTATGGTCTGTAACATCTGCTCACTTTGTAAACACCTGCAAACAAGAACAACATTCTATTCTACACAGGACACAATATGTCTTTCTCTCTGTTATTCCTGTCCTCTCTTCTACCACATGCTGGGAATTCAGAAAACATTATTATTTTTGGGCATATGCTCATGGCTTTCTCCAACACTTGTTTTGCCAGATGTAATTTGTAATAATCCCAATCCCTGTCATAAACCCATCCATGAAATCCTATTGCAGTTGACAGCAATATGAATGTGGTAATGCTAAGCACTCTGAAGTCACACTAGGAAAGAGTGACCTATTGATTATTTAGTTTGTTGTTTCATCATTTTCTGGCTGATGAGCCCTGGCTGTTGGGCCAATCAGAATAGAAGAAAGCTGTGACATATCTTACACAAGCTGTGTCTATTTAATGGGGTGAGCACCTCCATTGCTTAGTTGCATCCTGACACTAGAGAGAAGTGCTTCGATCGCTGAGTTGTTGTAGTTAATGTGGTGCCAACTTGCATTTTATACTGTACTAGCGGTCCCCTGCCACGCGTTGCTGTGGCCCAGTCTGGTGATATGGAAAATAAAGTAATTAGAGAGTGCTGGTTTCTAATATATGTAATTTCTTTATGCTTGTGGGTAAACAGTATTTCTTGATGTTTCTTTGACAGTGTTGAGGTAGAGATTGTCTGGTTTGCCTACTCTGGAACATGCAACATATAATTGTCCATCTTTAGGAGTCCCTTTCAAATCTATAATATTTATCTCTGTGTGTGTGAATCATATATATCTATCTATATCTATGGCTGGATGGCTCTCTGTCAGGAGGGTTTTGATTACGTTTTCTTGCCCTGGTGAAGGGAGTTGGACTGGATGGCCTTAAGTATTTTCTGTTGGTCATGGGGGTTCTGTGTGGGAAGTTTGCCCCAATTCTGTCATTTGTGGGGTTCATTCAGAATAGTCTTTGATTGTAGGTGAACTATAAATCCCGGTAACTACAACTCCCAAATGCCAAGGTCTATTTCCTCCAAATTCCATCTGTGTTCATATTTGGTCATATGGAATATTCATGCCAAGTTTGGTCCAGATTCATCATTGTTTGAGTCCACAGTGCTCTCTGGATGTAGGTGAACTACAATTCTCAAACTCAAGGTCAATGCCCACCAAATGCTGCTAGTATTTTCTGTTTTTCATGGGAGTCCTGTGTGCCAAGTTTGGTTCAATTCCATCGTTGGTGGAGTTCAGAATGCTCTTTGATTATAGGTAAACTATAAATCCCAGCAACTACAACTCCCAAATGACAAAATCATAATTTTTTGAGTGATGGTCACTCCTTGTGTAGTGAGATGTTTTGTTGCCAAATTTGGTGTGATTTTGTTCATTGGTTCTTTTAGTTTTTAAGCCACTCATTATGACATGAGCATATATATATATATATATATATATATATATATATATATATATATAGAAATCAGAGGTCCAATAAGTCTGTGTGCTGGATTCAGCCCTCCAATGTCATTGACCTGCCCCCCACCCTAAATTTTAGACTTAGGTTCTCCTTAGTCTGAAATGACTTAAAAGCACACAACAACAATCCAAATTAACTTGACTATCTCATCAGTCAAAAGCAGGCCCACACTTCCCATAGTAATATGGTTAAAATTATTCTTCATTTTAAATATTATATTGTTCTTTCATATTTTTTGCACTACAAATAAGATATGCACAGTGTTCATGTTTTTTTTTCCAAACCCTAGTCCGCCAACCCCCCTGTGGTGGCCCCTCGGCTTTGGAACACCCTCCCCATAGAGGTACGATCAGCTTCTTCGCTGATGGTGTTTCGGAAGAGATTGAAGACATGGATGTTTAAACAAGCATTCGGTTAATCCGTTGCAACGAATTTTGATGACTAAAGGATTGGTAATCATAGATGACGAATTTTGGATTGCGATTCCAGTTACGAGATGCATAGGATTATTATTGGTGGCCCAATAATTTGTATTGTATATGTGTTTTATGCTTTTAAATTGAATACTGTTTTTTAAGTGTTGTTAACCGCAATGAGTCGCTGACTTAGGCTGAGATATTAGCGGTATACAAGCGTATAAATAAATAAATAAACAGTCTGAGGAATTGTGAACTGACCCTAGGCTTAAAAGGTTTGAGGATATAGCTCAGGTTAGCCCTAGTGAGTAAGAGTATCTCTCTAGGTATTTTGTAAAATATTGGTTTTTCTTTTCTCTTTTATTCACCAGTCCTTCATCTAAGGACTAAAACAAGCTTCTATTTAGGCAATTTTAGGAATATGCCCCTCCCCCCCCCAGGATACATAGTGTCATTTGACCTTTTAAATATACACATTCACCCCTGTGTGTGATAATAATAGCACAACTTCTAATATGGCAAAAGAGGTTCCAGATGAAAAGCCATCCTTCAATCAGGATGGCTTTGTGCTGCAAAAGGTTTCTGAATCAACTCCGTAATTTCTGGTTTCAGGCAGCATCAACCTGACATTTGTTACTATGACTTCAGTGCCATAGAGCATCATGCTTCTGGCATCTGAAATACCGATTTGTCAGCAACTCATGTTTTGTTTTTTGTTTTTGTGGGAAAGGAAAAGTCCATTTTTTTGGCAGTCAAAACATCTGGGTGGAGGCCATTCATCTAGTCCATCCAAACTCTTTCTATTAACTAACTGTTGAAATGTTTTTGGCATCGCTTCATCAAATTTGTTTGCTAGTCCAGTGGTAATTAATAAAATTATAATCAGCTCTTATTTCATTCCAACTTTTTAAAAATTAAAAAAAGATTGTTCCCCTGTTTGCTCCAGAGAACACACAAGAAAGAAGCAGGCCACATTTCATTGAATGGAACAACAAGAAAACAATAATACTATAACTTTTTGCAGGATCTCACTGAGCCCAGCCAAATGATCTGAGTCTGTGTTTTGATTGACACTACTCAATTATTCCAGCCAAATCCTGTTCCTTCATACTGGAACCTGAGCATATGCTATCTATCAGCTGAGCATGATGATTTCACAGCATAGACAAACATAGATGCCAAGCAGAGCACATCATTCTTTTCTCTTGTTATGTCTGTCTCATTCTATTCCTTTGGCTCCCTGCACAAAAGACCAAGCCAAGGACTGCAGTGATATCTAAGCCATGTTAACACCACCTCCAGCAAGGATGGCTAGGAAATACTAATTCCCATCCAACAGTCCTCCATTTACTCTAATCTAAAAGAAGCAAGACGTCACTTCTGAGAGCGATTTCTGGAGAAGGAAGCGGGTGAATACTTTGTACATCTCCCAGTGTCAAATGCCTACAGAGTTATGCAGGGCTAACGAAGCAGCCATCTCCCTTTTAACATGATTCTTGGCCTTCTCAATCCCTGCTTTCTCCATACAAATATGCGCTCAGTTGTAGCCCCCAGAAACAGACAGATGATGCATGCCAAGACTGCTGATCCCTGTTACACGCACTGATCAGAGTGCAGCGACTCAGTTCATTCTTTGCAAATACATTACATGACGTCTACAATGTCCTTTAAATCTTCTCAGAATGAGAATGACTTCAAAGGTTCAGTGTCAGCCCTTGCCCATTCTTTTCATGCCTCCTCGACACACGGTTTTAGATTTAATGCGAGTCGTGAAAGCAGCTGGTGGCACACAGAATAGCCAAGTCTTTCTTAGGAGAAAGACTAATCTCCATAGAAAATGGCATGGAAAGAAAAATCGATCCAGTGTCCCACAAGATGGACCGATTGGACTTTTTCCATCAGATAAATGAAGACTTTTAGCTTCCATTCCCACAAATGTTAATTTCACATTGCTTTACAGAAGAGAAGCTCTTTCTTTTTGTATCTTTTTCTGATTTCTCTTTCTTTGAAAGTAAATTGTTTTATGAATTAGATTGTTTGTGCTAAAATTAATTAAAAAGATGAGGAAAAGGGAGGGGAGAGAGAATGGGGAATATTAGTTTATGGAAATTCCTCTTCATCATGTCCATAAAACAGGTTTTTGTCCACACTTGTAAAAACATTCCATATCACAAATATTTTGTTTGAAAATTAGTACCCAGAAATTTAAATGCTCATTAAAAAAAAGAATGTTTATAAATGAAAGAAAGATTGCTCTGAAGAGCTAGGCATTTTAGAAATTATTTGCATACATAAACACTTCTAAATATCTGAGAATTCCCCTGAGAAGGTGCAAATTACTTGATTTCTGAGTGGTTTTTAAAATAAGTGGAACCCAACCATTAATGTTTACCTTTTTTTTAAAAAAAAAGTTGCAGTCAAGGAATTGAGCAAAGACACAAACATAAATAACTTTACAGAAACTTGGATCGCTTCTATTTGCTATGCTAATAATTCAACAGACCCAAGAAGATAAACCCCTCGTACTTATGTTCATACATGGAATGATGTACTTGATTGAATTAAACATTTACCGTACATTGTATTAATGCTTTGAAGTGTTGTTTCTTTATGGACTTCGTTTGCTGTATAGGGTGTGTTTTATGTACATTCCTTCGACGAAAGCTTTTTAATAAATAAATAAATAAATAAATAAAACCCAGCTGTAGTATTTTTCTACAGCTAGACCTGATGGGCAGATGCTTTCCCTCATTTACAGTGTGGACGTACTCTGTATACAACACATCAACTTGTTTATTCCATCAATGCATCTTCTGTCAACTATTCCACTAAAACACTTTAAAAGCATTTAAAATGTAACAATGAGGATAAAAATATTGTACCACTCATAAAAAGATCCTTCCATTTGCTCCATTTTCCCAGTAACAACCCTTGAGATGTTTAAAGGTATTTATTTCAAAACTTCTTCTAGCACACAATTTCAATCATTCCTGAAAAAAGTTTGGGTTTTGGAGTCTTCATCATCTTGGTTGCCCTCTTCTGGACATGCTCCAGCTTGTACATATCCTTTTTAAACTTCAGGACTCCAGGTGATGTCTGACTGAACTAGAAGAAAATAGTACTAGTAATTCTCTTAATTCAGACATCATAGTTCTGTTGATGCAACTTAGAACTGAATTGGTTTGTTTCCACTGTATCATACTGTTGGCTCAGTTTAGCTTGTGATCTCCTAAGACCCATAGATGCTTTCTGCATACAGTGCTCTGAAGCCAAGCGCAGCTCATCCTATATTTCTGCATTATCTTCTTCTCAGATCTAGTGATTTACATCTAACCTTGTTGAAATTTATTTTATTAGTATTGGCTTAGTTGTTGTCCCTGTTGACTTATGGAAACTAAGATATCAAGCCCTATCAAGAGGGTTTTTGTGATTTATTCAGAACGAGATTACTATTGCCTTCCTCTGATGTTGAGAGTGTAATTTTCCCAAGAGGGTTTCCCTGGCCACGCAGGCATTTGAAATCTGTATCCCAAATGCATAGTCCAACATTCAAATCATTAAACCACAATGATCCTCATTAGTTAAACATACATCCCTATTAGGGTCATTTTGAATCCTGATTCTGTCTTAGCTTTCCTTCCTAGTTGGATGTCATTTGTAATTTGATGTAAATTCCCTCTGTTCATTCATTCTAGCCCTTTATAAAGATGTTGAATGATAGAGCCTTGCAAAAAGCTTTGCAACAACCCTTGCAAATATAAGACTTTTCTATAGGACTAAGAGCACATCTATATTGACACTAAAATGTAGCTTGAAACCGGTTTTGAAACAGCTGGTTTCGCTGTGTAAGGGATTAGATAGACAGGTCTGGAACTGGGTTGAAGCTAGAAAAGAGATTATGTCAACCATAAAAGCTGGTTTCAATCTGCTCTATGCCCCCCATATCCCTTCCTCCATTTCTGGGAGAGGTGTGTATCAGCACTCCAGTGGGATAGGTGAAGAAAAAGGGGAAAGTACCAGTTAGGTGGGAGGGTAATAAATTACCTATCCCAGAGGGTTAATTAGCCCCCTGCTAGCCATCCGTGCCCTTGGGGCATGTTTCGGCAGCCCCTCTTCCCACATTCTGAATTTTACAAAGCACTTTGTCAAGGGGGGATGTCTACAATGTGCTCTGCACTCTGCAGAGCTGAGTTTGCCCTGAGATCCAAGATATATTGAGATCTGCGCAGGTCTTAAATTGGACTTTCCTGTGACTTTTAAAAGATGCACTGTGCAATCAATAAAAAGTTTAAAAACTCATTACAAAATTAGGAAGTGGCAGCATTTTGGTTCTAAAGTGTTTCTAAAGTATCATTAGTGAAAACTTCATTACTGTAATGTGATTAACAAAATTGTGTTACTTTTCGTTATAGTAATTGTGCAAGTGGGGAAGCATCAGGAGCTCCTTTCTCCTTGTTTGTACAGCTATTGGGGTGAAACTTGCTAGAATGGTAGAACACAATTACCACTGTTAGCCCATCACGTTTCAGAATGTTTCACCTATCCACAGATTTTTGGGGTATTTTCAAAGTTTTTATAAACAACACACACACACACATATATATATAATTTCAAGAGCTATCTCCTTACATTTCATATAGTGGCACAAATTAATGGACCCCCCCCCCCCCCAACTTTCAGAAATATTCATGCATCTACTAATTTTAGGGATTTTTAAAAAAGTTTTTACAATTTTTTTTTAAAAAAACCAACAACTGCTATCTCATTGAATGTCCCTCATATTAACCAATAGATCTCCCATTTATGGATTTGTTTCCAGCTCAGCACAGAGATTTACTTACTAGAAGTATCAGTCAGTCCTCCTCTTTGCAGATTCGACAATTTATTGGATCTCTGGCTGGCTGCCATTACAGAGGGACAAATCTCTCCCCTATCCTGACTGGGGCTTTCTGGTGCTGAGTAGAATTCTGGGAAATGTAGTTTAGGGCAGGGTCTTTTGAATTTTCTGGGATAGGGCTCCTTGCCTTCCAAAACTACATTTCCCAGAGTTCTGTGCTTTCTCAGTCTCTTTCTCAATCAACTCTGGTTTCTCCCTGCTGCTTCCCTCTCCTAATGGTGAGAGGCCATTAATTTAAAGAGGAAAGACAGCCTTTTTGGCTTTGTTTTACTTCCTTGTGCTGAAAATGAAACTAGCTTTGGGAGGCTTCCAAGGTTTACAAAATTCAAATAAAAAAGTATTGTGTAAGTCTTGATTATTAAGGTTTTGGCATGAGCTACATTCACTGGTCAGATATTGCGTTGTAAATACAAATTTAGCTCATTTGATCCAGTTTGTGAGGACTAATGATACGTTCAATCCATGCTGCAGCAAGCATTGGGCATGCATTATATGGCCAGTTTCAAATCATCTTGAAGCTGAGTACACGCCCCCTAAATGGGAAGTTTCATTTCACAACCCTGTGTATCTTTATAAGCTCCATGCAAATAACTTGCTCCTATTTTTATCTCATTAGAGTTTTAACATTTTATCCTGTACATGTGGCTCACCCATTGTTTGCTGTGACTGTGTTTTTGTTTATTGTAATGTTACTTTTTTCATGTAATTTTGATGATGTTGCTTGTTGTTTATGTTTTGGTTTTATTTTGATGTAATATGATGTTTGGGCTTGGCCCCATGTAAGCCGCTCCAAGTCCCCATTGGGGAGATGGTGGCAGGGTATAAATAAAGATTATTATTATTGTTGTTGTTGTTGTTGTTGTTGTTGTTGTTGTTTCAGTGTAGATGAACCCGAAGAAGGCTCATTGATGGGTCTCTTTAGTTTCAATCCATCAACAAGCTACACATCAACCTAAAAGTATCATTTTCTAGCCCACATTTTACCTGCACCTGTGCAAGAACACATAGAGGACCTTGTGAAAAACCATTCTGAAATCAAGATGCATTATATTCATAGGATTCCCCATGATCTACTAAGGTGGGAGGAGTGAGTGAGTGAGTGAGTGAGTGAGTAAAGATTAGACTTGTGTGCTGAGTCGAATTTGTTTTGCTTTTGTTGTTTTGAGAAAGTCATTCTGGCTTTTAGTAATCAAAACATTCTTTCTTATAATGCTTATGGATGGACTGCTTACTGATTAGTTTAGAATTTGGTATTGATAGTAAGCTGACTGGTCAGTAGTTATCCAGGTCCTCATGTTTTTCTTTTTTGTAACACGATTCTCATTTTCAGAGCTAGGGAACAATATAGTGACTGCTTGTATAATTCTTATAAATAACTATACATTCTCAAAACCAGAGCAGATGATTAGGACCAACATAAATAGTATGGGAAGGACCATTTTTCCTCAACCTTAAGGTATCACCAGCTTTGTGAAGGAGAGCTTTAGTAATAATAATAATAATAATAATAATAATAATAAACCTTTATTTATACCCCACTGCCATCTCCCAAAGGACTCGGTGTGGCTTACAAGGGGCCGAGCCCAAATACATCAATAAAAACAGCAACAACAGCAATACAGACAATAAATAAACTCATAAACAAAGCAATAAACAGTAACAATAACACCATGACACATTAAAAACCTATGGCAGGGCCAAATGTAATAATTAAAATATTTTAAAATGCTGGGTATGACAAGGTGACATATAACTAGGATAGGTATTTGGAGAGAGATGGAGCAAGCAGACAATCCTAGATCATTAGTAAAGTGTGATTAGGGACATGTTGCTTAGGGTTTCCTTATTCTGGGAAGGCACACTGGAACAACCACATTTTCAGGCTCCTCTTAAAGACTGCTAGAGTTGGGGCATGCCTAATGTCCTTGGGTAGCGAGTTCCAGAGTCGAGGGGTCACCACCGAGAAGGCCCTATCCCTCGTCCCCACCAATCGCGCTTGCAATGAAGGTGGGATCATGAGTAGGGCTTCTCCACATGAATGAAGAGATCGTGTGGGTTCGTACACAGAGATGCGGTCACGCAGGTAGGCGGGTCCCTAACCGTTTAGGGCTTTGTAGGTAAGCACCTGCACCTTGAATTGGGACCGGAAAATGAACGGCAGCCAATGGAGCTCCTTAAACAGGAGGGTTGACCTCTCCCTGTAAGGAGCACCAGTTAACAACCTGGCCACCCCCCGTTGGACCAGTTGAAATTTCTGTATTTAAAAACTACAAAATTTAGAATCCCCTCCAGCCTCAAATTAAAATTCCCCAGTTCTGGGACTAATCCAAATTTGGGAGCTATAAAGTTGTTGTTGTTGTTCATTCGTTCAGTCGTCTCCGACTCTTCGTGACCTCATGGACCAGCCTACGCCAGAGCTCCCTGTCGGCCGTTACCACCCCCAGCTCCCTCAAGGTCAGTCCAGTCACTTCAAGGATGCCATCCATCCATCTTGCCCTTGGTCGGCCCCTCTTCCTTTTGCCTTCCACTTTCCCCAGCATAATTGTCTTCTCTGGGCTTTCCTGTCTCCTCATGATGTGGCCAAAGTACTTCAACTTTGTCTCTAGTATCTTTCCCTCCAGTGAGCAGTCGGGCTTTATTTCCTGGAGGATGGACTGGTTGGATCTTCTCGCAGTCCAAGGCACTCTCAGCACTTTCCTCCAACACCACAGCTCAAAAGCATCTATCTTCCTTCGCTCAGCCTTCCCTAAGGTCCAGCTCTCACATCCGTAGGTGACTACAGGGAATACCATGGCTTTGACTAGGCGGATCTTTGTTGCCAGACTGATGTCTCTACTCTTCACTATTTTATCGAGACTGGACATTGCTCTCCTCCCAAGAAGTAAGCGTCTTCTGATTTCCTGGCTACAGTCTGCATCTGCAGTAATCTTTGCACCTAGAAATACAAAGTCTGTCACGGCCTCCACGGTTTCTCCCTCTATTTTCCAGTTGTCAATCATTCTTGTTGCCATAATCTTGGTTTTTTTTTATGTTTAGCTGCAACCCGGCTTTTGCGCTTTCTTCTTTCACCTTGATTAGAAGGCTCCTCAGCTCCTCCTCGCTTTCGGCCATCAGAGTGGTGTCATCTGCATATCTGAGGTTGTTAATGTTTCTTCCAGCAATTTTCACCCCAGCTTTGCATTCATCCAGCCCCGCACATCGCATGATGTGTTCTGCATACAAGTTAAAAAGGTTGGGTGAGAGGATGCAGCCTTGCCGTACGCCTTTCCCAATCTTGAACCAGTCTGTTGTTCCGTGGTCAGTTCTGACTGTTGCTACTTGGTCCTTGTACAGATTCCTCAGGAGAGAGACAAGGTGGCTTGGGATGCCCATCCCACCAAGAACTTGCCACAATTTATTATGATCCACACAGTCAAAGGCTTTAGAATAGTCAATGAAGCAGAAGTAGATGTTTTTCTGAAATTCCCTGCCTTTCTCCATTATCCAGCGGATATTGGCAATCTGGTCTCTCGTTCCTCTGCCTTTTCTAAACCCAGCTTGAACATCTGGCAACTCTCGCTCCATGTATTGCTGGAGTCTTCCTTGCAGGATCTTGAGCATTACCTTACTGGCATGAGAAATAAGGGCCACTGTACAGAAGTTTGAGCAGTCTTTCGCATTTCCCTTTTTTGGTATGGGGATATAAGTTGATTTTTTCCAGTCTGATGGCCATTCTTGTGTTTTCCATATTTGCTGGCAAATGGCATGCATCACCTTGACAGCATCATCTTTTAAGATTTTAAACAGTTCAGCTGGGATCCCATCATCTCCTGCTGCCTTGTTGTTAGCAATGCTTCTTAAGGCCCATTCAACCTCACTCCTCAGGATGTCTGGTTCTAATTCATTCACCACACCGTCAAAACTATCCTCGATATTGTTATCCTTCCTATACAGATCTTTGCCTTTTTACAGAGCATTGCCTTTTTTTCTACCCATAATGTAATTTCTGGACTGTTCAAGGTCACCATCTTAATATATAAAAAGCTTCTGTGCTTTGTGAGTGGGCTAAAAACAAACCAACTATGGGGGCAACTGACATAAAATTTGGTCTCTAAATGTCTCATACCCCAAGGTACGACCAACAATTTTAAAAAAACAAAAACTGTGAAAATAGCTTTAAAATCCATAAAAAATGAAAAATACCTTACAATGCATGTGCAAAACCTAGCCCCGCCCCCTATTGTGAGAGAGGGGGAAAATAGCAATCTATAGCAAAGCAGCTGGCTGTCACTACTTTGGAAGGCAATCCAGCAGCCCTGCAAACAGCAAGCCGAGAAGCCAGCCAAGGAGAGGAGGAGAAAGGCCCTGCAGGAAAGGAACAGCCCAGCAAAGGTGCTCTGAAAAGCAACCTTTAGAGCCTCCACAGAGAGGGGGGAGAGGGAGAGGAAGAAGGACGGATGGATGGACGGAGGGACAGAAGAAGCAAAGAAGCAAACAAGCAAGCAAGGAAGGAAGGGGAGGCCTTTTGTAGTCATCAGGCAAGGCTGGCGAGAGGGAGGGAGGAAGGGAGGAGTAGCCATGCCAGGAGGAGGCTGCACAGACCTCGAAAGAGATACAGAGTTCAGTAACAAATCTCCTACTCCAGGCCTGGGCCTATTTGGGCCATCCAGGCATTTTGGACATCAATTCCCACAATTCCTAACAGCCATGCTTTTCTGGCTGTTAGGAATTGTAGGAACCGAAGTCCAAAATGTCTGGAGGGCCCAAGTAGGCCCAGGCCTGCACACATATACAAACAACACATACATGCACATATATATACACACACATATATATATACTCATATATACATATACATATACACACACATAAATACATATATACACACATACACATACATGATACATATATACACACATGCACACACATATACACATACACATACATTGCCCACCTTCATAACCTTTGAAAAGCCTTGCAGCTTGAAAACCTGGCTTCTTACTGCCTACAGGAAGCCTTTACGGGGAGGTGTTCCCTAGCCCAGATTATTTCATGTCCAGGATTCCTGTTTTCTGAGGGCCACAGCAGCGCGTGGCCAGGGTACAGCTAGTTTGATATAATAATACAGGGTTAGTCAAAATGCATAGGCCAATAAGCCATTGAATGGCTTATTGGCCTATGCATTTTGACTAACCCTGTATAATACTCATATAATATATAAACATTTCTTGGGGCTCCCTAAGAAACATTTGCTCCAAAAAGGGCTCTGCACTTGAATAAGTTTGAGAATCCCTGCACTGAAGGTTTCCAGTTCAGTTGGGAGTTTTCTTTGAAGAGACAATCTTCACTGATTTGTCCATTTGCCTGCATCTCTTGGTACCTGTTTGGTGAGGTGAAAGACTCAATAGCATAGTGGGATTTTGCACTGGGTTAACAGAGAGAAAGGAAATAGACAAATACTCCACTCAGAAAAACTGCACATCGGGAATGCTTAAGCCAGCTGAAATGAAGCCAATGTCAAACGTATACCTTTTCTCTAGTTGAATACGTTGGATTTTTAGCTGGCTTTTTAATAGCCTAGTACTCAAGAAAGAGAAGCCGATAACCCTGCTGGGTGTGTGGAACTTGTCCTATTGTTTTTAGGACTGTGGCCAAGATGTGACAAGAACATTGTGGCCAAGATTGTAGGCCACAGAATGACAGATGGGAGAGTATGCAGGAGGAAAACTGAGAAATTATATATCTTTCTTTCAGCTTTGTGGAACATATGAAGCCAGAATTGTTGTTGGGAATGCTTACTGGAAGAGCACAACAGCAGAGTACCAGAGAGAGCCAGTGGAGAGCAGTGTAATAATTTGCCATTTGCCAATCCAAGGAAGTTCATGGGAGCTATTACACTTTGGCAGCAATTTTGTTTTTCCCTTCTGGAGTTTCAAAAACTGTCTTACACACTGAGATGGTTTTCATCTGGGTTTTTAAGTGCCTTATTAGCTTCCTTCAAAAGCAAAGGGTCTTGAAAGAAAGGGAAAAAAGGAAGGAAGGAAAGAAAGCAGGGTGGGTAAAGACCCACAACATCGTGGAGTGATGTCGGGGTGGGAGAGGGGCAGTAATCTTGCCCGGATAATGTTGTCATACTTTGTAAAGCCTTTAATGCTGGAATTTATTTATTAATGATGCATGGGTTATTACCCACCATCTGTCTTGTGTTAGCAGTGGGCTGTTTCAGATTATGATAATGTGTTTCTGATTTGAGTTGCGTTGAAAGCCAGAACAAGGCATCTCATGTGCAGTCTTCTTTGAGGCCTGCTGTTTTCAATTCCTCTTCATAGAATGGGCTTTTATTTGATTTGTTATGGGGATTTTTTTCTTCTGTTGCCAAAACAGCTGCAAGCCTGGAAGGGAATGAGACACAGGGCCACATCAAACTTGTTAGCTCGTAAAAGAAACAGAATGTTCCAGGAACAAAAAAGGAGAGAGAGAAAAAGAGAGAGAGAAAGTACAGAAGACAAGAGAGAAAGAGACTGAAAGTGGAGGGTGTTTAGGAGAAAAAAGGAAGAAGAAAGGCAAAGCAGAATGAATGGCTTACACTTTCATGGGGGTATTTGCTTGGCTCCCATATCAAGGTTATGTCAAAAATGTTTTGCAATTATAAGCGGCATATAACGGATTGTTGTGTTTTTAATTTAATGGCCCAGTTAACACAGAAAGAGGCTTCAGTTCCAAGAGGCTTTTGCAAAGTCTTATTAGAAGTGGAAAGCAGAGTAATATGGGAAACACAATCCAAAATAAGCTCAAGAAAGAAAGAACGAAAGAAAGAAATTAGGTTTGTACAATTTCAAAGACACACTTTTTCAAAACACGACTGCCACTGAACACAGTGGAATTTATTTATAAATAAAGAAACATAGGATTGGGCTGTAAATATTCATTTGAATATCCAATCACAGATTGGAGCATAGATACCAAAAATACTAAGATTTGAGGAAATAAAGTAATCAATTCTTCTTCTGTGAATTTTCATTTTAGTCATTTTTCTCCCTCTCTCTTTCTCTCTCTGTTTTTAAAAGGACCGTTCCAGTTAGGACTTTAATGCACACCCAATTGCATTTTAAAAATCTCATAGGGCCTGCCTTATAGTCCGCACACTGCCCCAACAACCACGCTTTTCTGGTGGGGGGGGGGGTGTAAAGATGCTCTGCCGAACCTTCTGGCAGAGCACGCGGACACAAAAGAAAACCCTCCAGAAGACTTTGTCCTGAATTAATTTGACAGCTGGACAGACCCTGGTCTTTCCAGCTGTGGGTGCTGTGTGGATTGGGCCCAGGGATCACGTCATGCAACTACCGCTCCCAATCCATTCAGCTGTCTCAGGATTTTTGGGCTCCTGGAGCCCAAAAAACCCAAGACAGCCCTTACCCCCTCCCAAAACCCTTTTTAAAAGCCTTAAAAAGAAAAAAAAATAACTTACCCAGCTGGCATTTTCCTGCTGCCAGTCCTCTCCTGGCACATAGAAATGATGCACCAGGAGAAGGGGAGCAGGAGTGATTTTCCTCCATTCCAGGAAATTTTCCTACGCATGTCATTTCAACCAAAAATGCCAAAAATGGCTGAGTTTAAATATAGCCATGATTCATTATTGTTTAAGGATTACAAAAATTCTAAATGCATTTGGACTTCAATTCTGTATACTGGCATTAAGCCTCACAGTGAAATTTATTGCTCAGCATATTTGGGGTGGGCTATGCTGTCATACCTATGCTTAGGGATAAACCCTATTGAAAGCCAAGAACTAACATAGTGAATAAAAGCATAAGAGTTCTACACGGGGAAGTCCATGTTAGCTCCTCAGTGACAACCAGATAATTATTTTTATATTGCAATCATCCATTGTGGGCTGGTGGAGAGTGGGGTTAGAACTGGAAGCATACTTAACTATGTCCCCATAGGCAAATACAGACCAAAGACATCTTTTATTGAGATCTTCTGGCATCATTTGGAAGTCTTAGCTTTTGATGTGATTGATCTGGATTTCATTATGGGAACACAGCAAGCTGTATTATGAGGGGAGTTATGGGAGGGGGTGAGATTGTTCTTCTCCATTCTCTACCAGCCACAGAATGGCTCTGAAACCTACCTCTGTAATGACCCCTCCCCTCCCCCAAAAAATCTTGACCCACTGAATCAACCAAAACTTTGTTGTTCCCGCTGCTGCTGTTGCTGTATGCCTTCAAGTCATTTCTAACCCATGGCAACCCTACAGCAAATTTACTTACTGTTAAGTGTTAATTTACCAATTGATTCAGTGCATTCACATTGACTACCTGGATCTAGGCCAATGAAACATAGTTGATTACACATCTATAATATTCTATTATGGAAATATACTGGAGGGGAAAGGGCCTTCTTAGTCTGGCTCCTTAGTCTTAATGAATGTATATATTTCCTACTATTTCTCATCATACAATGAAGCAGTGTAAAATATTTAGTTCCTTTATTCATTGACAAAGCATATGAAGCAGGGCTTGTCGAGTTGAGGGAACTGACGTTTTAGTGACAGAACAAATTAAAAGATCTGTGAGAAACTGAAAAATGAGATTAGACGAAAAATCTAACAATTTATACTAACTGGTTGCTTTGTCTATGCTTCATTAAACTTAATTGCTTACCTGCTATTAATTTTGTTCTTGCCTTCAAAGGACATTGTAAGAACAAAGGGAGAAATCAGCTATTTGAAGTTGTTTACACAGTGCAAATGAGGGCACAAACTGAAGAGGATTTGCATATTAATTAGATATGGAAATTAGACCCAGCATTGAGTTCCAAATTTGGACTTGAGTTTCTCTAAGTATAAGAACATGGGGTGTGTTTTCATTTGATCCAGTTCCTAATTCTATTGTGTAAAATCACTGGGGCCTTACAGTACTCTGGCGACAACTTGCAGTATACTACAAAAATCTCAATCTCTGCTGAGAAAAACAAAATACTCAGCAAATCAGGGCTTGACCTCAGCTTCAAAGAAGTTTGACTGAACGTATTTTTAAAGTTAAAGTCATTTCAGTCATTTCATTGAAAGAGGGAACCAAAATCCAAACCAAGCCAGTGTTTACAGACAAAGGATTCAGGTGACTTATCCAGGAAGCTTGTCAGCTTCGTGAGAACTGGAGTCAAAGGTATCTGTAACGGGATCACGTTGACACTTTTATACTAATGGGGAGCGAAGTAGCTCTGTGGAGGTTGTATGACACACTGAGCTAATTCAGGTTAGTGAGGGCTCAGACTGCTTAATGTGGCCTTGAAATGCAGGCCCCTATCCCCACCCCGCTCCAATGGAAGCTAACTGTGACTTTGAGCCCATGTTAGCAGTTGGGCTTTTTGAGCCATAACTGTCTACATGACTGTCCCATATGGTACTCCACACCCCTTTCCTGTTCTTATCATAGCAGCAGCCATGGGTGCAACATAACTAGTGTCACTCATCACCAGGAGTTCCTAAATAGAACTGGCCACAGTTGTCTTGACAGTCATCCCATGCTATCCAGGCTCAAGCAGCTCCCTTTCTCCTGTGTCACCACTGTCCCCAGCTGTGAAACACCACCTCCTTAGAGTACTCTGGCTCTCCCCCACCCCCAGTCACCTAAGTGAATGGCACACTGGCTGGCCCCTGAAATGGGATTGGTGCTTTTCCCTCTCCTTAGAATGATCCTTGACTTTTCCATATAAAAATCCATAATAAAATCCCAAAATCTGCCCTCAGTTTATACATGCGTATACAGTAGGGATGTGCAACTCTTCATTTTTAAATTGTTAGTTGTATCTAATTTGTAAGTTTTGTATATAAAAACAGATATTTAAAAACTGGGGGGGGGGGGGGTACACTAAAAACTTAAGAATCAAAACTTACCCAATACTTTTTCATTTGAATTCTGTAATGTTCGGAAGTCAATTTTATGTTTAGAGCAAACAAAGCAAAGTAAAAAAGGCTTCCATTCCTCTTAAGAAGAGATAGGCTGCCTCTTGCCATGAGGAGAAGAAAGCAACAGGATGGGGTGAGCTGAATAAGCTGGGAAAGGGACTGAGAGAGCACAGAATTCTGGGAAATGTAGTTTGGGAAGGCAAGAAGCCCTATGGCAAATAATTCAAAAGGCTCTGCCCTAAACTATATTTCCCAGAATTCTACTTAGCAGCAGAAAGGATAGGGAAGAGATTTGTTCCTCCTTGCAGCAGCCAGAGTTCCAATAAATTGTTGAATCTGAAAAGAGGAGGACTGACTGATACTTAAAAACTAGTAAGTAAATCTGTGTTGGGCTGGGAAGAAATCTCTAAATTGGTTGAAGATATTCAATGAGATAGCTGTTGTGGCTTTGAAAAAACATTTTGTCAAACTTTTTAAAAATTCCCCAAAATTCATGAATATTTCTAAAACTTGGGGAGAGGAGGTAGTGATGCCCTGGTAATGCTGTATCTTTGAAAATAGAAATTCAAGGAGATAGCCCTGTAGTATTTGTTTAACAATGTTGTTTGTAAAAAACTTTGAAAATTCCCCAGAAATCTGTAAATGTGTGAAACATTCTGAAACTTGATGGGCTGTTAGTGGTAAATTTGTTATATAATTGTAGAAAGTTTCATGCCTATAGCTCTAACAATGAGGGAGAAAGGAGCCCCTGAAATTTCCTCATTGGCACAATTCTTAACAAAAAGTAACAAGAACATAGTTAATTTGTTATGGTTATGATATGGACTCCATCCAATTTTTGAAACACTTTAGAAATAATTTTCCTCCCAACCCCTAATTTTGTAATGAGTATTGAAACATTTTTAATTGATAGCACAGGTCTAGTATACATTGTTTGTTTCTGGCCAAAAAATAGTTTCCTGTCACTCAAAACACTGGAAAGAGAAACACAAAAGAAAGAATTTTGTGCAGCTTTTGTCTGGTATTTATACATCCCAGACTGTTTCATATAACTATTCTGCACAGAAACACATATTGATTTCTTGCATTCTTTTTGTGTGCAAACCTTTTTGTGAAAAAGCACCAATTTTGCAGAAAATGTGTGAGGCATGTACCTCTCCTGATGCAGACCAACTAGTGGCTGAGATTATACATCTGGAGATATACATATCTCACATGGTTATGTCTTGACAGCTATGTCTCCTTATGCTACCATACTCCAAACCTACTTTCTAAGCCATTTAGAGAATTAGAAATATTGTAAAAATGTGTCCCCCATCCTCCCAAAGCAAAAACAAAATGGACCACCATCTTTCTTGACACCCAATCTTCTGATCTTTTCAAAACACAAATTATTAGGGAAGACTCTGTGCCTAACCAATGTCATTGATCTGCATTTCCCTTGGGAAGCACGCTTCTTATCCCAAGTTAAGTGATTCTGGCTGCAATGAACCACAAGAAAAGTATTTGTATCCCACAAAAATGCTTGCTCAAGATTATTCAGACAAATAGGTCAATACATATGGTATAGTTTGTCTGATTGGTTTTCTGGATTAAATAGAATCTGATGTGTGGTGAGACTAAACTGAGACAGATTCAGGAACATTACAGGAAAAGTATAGGCCAATGCTTACTCAGGAACTGCAAAATACCCTTGTGATCCAAAATAGATTTAGAAAACTCTTCAAATTTCAAAATTATAAAAGCTATAAAGGATTTGATGAGTCAGTCACCTAATCTAATAGTTGTATTATAATCTGAAAAGAGATGAGAAAAGGAAATTCTCACTTGCTAACTTTAATCAAGGGAAAAACAAAACTTGTCTAAACATCAACTTATGTAACACACGACAGGATCCCAAACTAATGTTCATAAACAGTGGCTCACTTCACTTAAATGTGGTATGGCTTAATATCTATGTTATACTGAATAGTTGTGTGATGAACTGCATAATTGTCATAGTGGTTTTTGATGTGGCTACATAGTACATGGTGTCATATGGTTTTACAGACTCATGAACTGTTCACAAGTTCTTCCCACAATAGTGGAGAAGCAGCTGTGATATGACAGCCATAATTTTTCATACAGATGTGTGAATATCCCTTATGCTCCATCCAGCTGTCATGCATGGTAAACCACTACTCTTTGTGTGTCCTTGGTGGCAACACAGATTATTTTAAAAGGAAATTTAAATAGAAAGCATTTTCTGTCATTGCTAGATCACAGGGATGGGCAACTGCAATGAAATTGTTACACCAGTGATTCCCCATAGTGGGTTACACTGATGGATTTTTGGGCAAAAAAATCCCCTGGAAATCAATTATATCTTCCAGGGAATCCACAAAACAGTGACCAGAAGTGACTTCAACTTTTCAGTTCTTGGATGATTTGAGTGTGAAGTTACCTTTTCTAGCCCAAGATGGGCAACTATCAGAGAATATAGGGATAACTTAGCCAACCAGAAGTCTTTGGAGGGCTGCTCCAATACCTCCCCCATCCATTTTTTAAATCACTAAAAGGCCTACAAACACACTCTAGTGGATGTGGTGGCATTTTTGCCATTTTTTTGCCACAATAACTTTGTGTTCACTTCTCCTTTTAAAAGGCCTCTCGCATGCTTAAAACTATTGGGGAAAATAAACATGCTTCTTTGCTGGAGGTTGGACTGGATGGCCCATGAAGTCTCTTCCAACACAATTATTCTATGATTCATTGAAATGCCTCCATCTCCTAATATTTATTCTTAAAGGTTTGGGAGACCATACCGCCATGTAAAATTGTTAGGCAAACATCTGCTATGATTAATTTTGATTTGCAGTCTGACACATAGATTTTGTTTCTAAGGTAAAATATAGCTAAGTAAATGTTGTGCATGTTATAATAAAATTGAAAGGATATCTGGGCAGGGGGGGCCAACAATCAATCCACCACCGCTGCCACCAATATAGCGAAATTAAACCTGACCCTATGTTATATATACAAGTGACCGAATGTCCTTGGTAGTATTTGCCACCACCACCTCAGAATTATTGGCCTGAGGGACCAAAGGGTGTGAATGTGTTATAGGTAAGGGGTGTTTGAGCTCTTGATTCTTCTATGGCCTCCTCACTGGCTGACTGAACTTTAAAATGGGTTTGGCAGAATGAGTTCTGAGGAAATGGATAGATTGAGGCATACACCAGTTAAAAGTTAACTAGAAAGAGTTTATTGAACTTAATATTAACAACAACTCATAGGAATGAGTGGTACATAAGCGTGATTCAGTTACAGAAACTTGGTTACTAAAACAAATAGTTCCCCTGACAGAAAAGCTTTTAACACCTGTGAGACTCCTTAAACATACTGTTCTATCTTTAGACACAGTATCAGTTAAGAACAGACTCCTGTCAGCACAGTGCAATAAGCTCCCTTATACTGTCCCTAGTATAAGGAGACAAATCTTTCTTTTACTGGCCCTAACAACACAGTAAAAATCCTAGCCTTTGTCTTCGCCTATTCCCTAAACTTCAGGCTCACTAAAAGCTCTTCCTTTTCTGTCAGATCCCTGCTCTATCTATCTTCCTCTCCTAAAAATCACTTCTTTCCCTGTCTGACCTTAAGACACTTCTCCTCTCTCTCTAAAGCTGGCAGCTTATTTTCCCTCTCACAACCGACTCCTCCCCCAATTGCTAGACCCAATCAGGAGTTGGCTTGACTCCTCCTCCTGCTCTGTCTGCCCTCCAAGATGACAGCCACTGTCATGCAGGCTTCGGCCTAGTCGACTGAAAGGTAGATTTCATGACACATGTATACTAACCACATATATTTACTAAGTCACAATATTTCACTGAATTAAGACCAATGATTTGTTTTATAAGACTATACTATCTATAAAAAAGACCATTGGAGAGGGTGGATTTAACGTAAGGCATGTCCCAAATATAAAAAGATCCTCAGGTCCTTATTCACCTATTTGGATAGCAGCCAATTCATTTTGGAATAATGCAAAACTGCACAGAAAAATGTGGCTTTGAATCTGAATCTTGATCGTGGTTGTTAACTGCCATCAAGTTGATGACCCCATGAATGAGAGACCTGCAAGTTGTCATGTCATCAACAGCCCTATTCATGTCCTGCAGAGTGTGCTGGCTTCCTTGGTGGAATCCATCCATCTGGAATGTAGTTTTCCTCTTTTCCTACTGTGTTCGACATTACCAAGCATTATTGCATTTTCTAGTGGATCATGGTGTCTCATTATACATCCATCACTTTGTACTTCAAACTGAGGCCCTTCTACACAGTACCTAAAATGCTGACATTAATGGGTTAAAGGGGGGGGGCTAAATGACACTAGCAGTACATTTGCACTGATTCACAGAAACTGATTTTAAAAAAACACATGTTAAAAGGGTCATGCTTATATCCGAATTCCACCCGGAAACTGGGCATATTCACATCACTGTATATCCCTGCACTTGTGAAAAATATATGATTTCCCTCCCTCCCCCCTGTGGAGACAGCTCCAGTGCCTATGTGCTTTTTAAAAGTCTGAAACAGCTGATCAGCTGATTGGGCTGTCAGTCGGACACACAGGTGGCTCAAGGGAAGCACAAGTGGGAAGCAATTACACCTCTCTGAAACTCTTTATTTTAAACTTTATAATAGTAAGCAGACCTTGAATTAACAATTGGGGGAAGAAAGAGATCTGGCTGAAGTTTTTTTTTTTAGTGTACAGTGTACCGTCCACCCCGCTGCACTACAGTCTCCCTACCTGAGCTAGCAGGGGCGGTCTCGAGCCTGGCATTGGAGTCCCAATGGCTGATTGTGCTGGGGGACTTCAATATCCATGCCAAGGCTACCCTATCAGGAGCAGCTCAGGACTTCATGTCTGCCATGGTAACCATGGGGCTCTCGCAATGGGTATCTGGCCCCACTCACAGTGTGGGAGACTCATGGGATTTGGTTTTCTTCCAGGGATGGGAGGAAGGTGGCTGTGTTGAGGAGTTAAGCATCTCTCCATTGCCATGGACTGACCACTACCTGGTCAGGTTTAGACTTACTGTTCACCCTGACAGCCGCAGAGGTGGAAGACCCATTAAGTTGGTCCGCCCCAGGAGGCTTATGGATCCAGATGGATTTCTGATGGCTCTTGGGGAATTTCCCACCACCCTGGTAGGTGATCCTTTTGATGCCCTGGTCTCTGGATTGGGGAGATGTCTAGGGCAACAGACATGATTGCTCCAGAACGTCCCCTCTCAAGTAGCTGAGTTAAACCAGCTCCTTGATTTCACAAGGAGCTGGCAGCAATGAAGCGAAGAAGAGGGAACTAGAGAGCATGTGAGGTTTGGATCCCAGTGTGCCAAATCGAATACGACTTGATGCCCTACTAAGGGCATATGCCCCAACAATAAAGGCCACAAAGAAATCTTTCTTTGCAGCCAATATTGCATCTGCAAGGAACTGTTCGGCAGAGCTGTTTTGAGTTGTCAGTGGCCTTTTAAATCCCTCCATCCAGGATGGGAGCCCTGACAACTCGGCAGCCTGCTGTGAAGCTTTTGCTTGGTTCTTTGCAGACAAAGTTGCTTTGATCTGTTCTGGTCTGGACACCATCTTAACAGCAATCTCTAAGGATGTAACATGAGCATCTGCTTGTCCAGTTTTGATGGATTCATTTCAATTGGTGAAACCCAAGGATGTGGTCAAGATACTTGGAGGAATGAGGCCAACCACATGCATCCTAGACCCCTGTCCATCCTGGATTTTTAAGGAAGCCAGAGGGGGATTGGCCGAGTGGGTAAAGGTGGTGGTTAATGCCTCCCCCCGGGAAGACAATATTCCAACGAGGTTAAAACAAGTTATAATAAAACTGCTGTTGAAAAAACAATCATTGGACCCCACTCAATTTGACAACTATCGGCCAGTTTCCAATCTCCCCTTTTTGGGCAAAGTCCTGGAATGTGTGGTGGCTTCACAACTGCAGGTATTCTTGGAAGACATGGATTATCTGGATCTGGCGCAGACTTCCTTTAGACCAGGACAGGAAACTGAGACAGTCTTGGTCACCTTAGTTGATGATCTATGCCGGGAGTTAGACAGGGGGAGTGTGTCCCTGTTGGTTCTGCTGGACCTCTCAGTGGCCTTCGATACCATCGACCACGGTTTCATTCTGGGACTCCTTTCTGGAATGGGCCTTGGAGGTACTGTTTTACAGTGGCTCCTGTCCTTTCTGTAGGGTCGCACCCAGAAGGTGTTATTGGGGGACATCTGTTCAACCCCAAAGCCATTGTCTTGTGGGGTTCCTCAGGGTTTAATACTGTCTCCCATGTTGTTTAACATCTACATGAAGCCACTGGAGGAGATCATCCAGAGTTTAAGGGTGCGGTGTCATCTGTATGCGGATGATGTCCAACTCTGTCACTCCTTTCCACCCGCTATTAAGGAGGCTGTTCAGGTCCTGAACCGATGGTTGGCCGCTGTGACGGTCTGGATGAGGGCGAACAAATTGAAATTGAATCCAGACAAGACAGAGGTACTCCTGGTCAGTCATAAGGCCGAACAGGACATAGGGTTACAGCCTGTATTGGATGGGGTTACACTCCCCCTGATGATGCAGGCTTGCAGCTTGGGTGTAATCTTGGACTCATCGCTGAGCCTGGAACCCAAGTTTCAGCAGTGACCAGGGGGGCATTTGCACAGATAAATCTTGTGCGCCAGCTGCATCCATACCTTGGGAAGTCTGACTTGGCCATGGTAGTCCACGCTCTGCTTACATCCCGTATGGACTACTGCAGTGCTCTCTACATGAGGTTGCTTTTGAAGACTGTCCAGAAGCTCCAAATGGTCCACCGGATGGTAGCCAGGTTACTAACAGGAGCGGCACTCAGGGAGCACACAACTCTTCTGTCACGCCAGCTCCACTGGCTGCCAGTTTGCTACTGGGCACAATTCAAAGTGCTGGTGTTAGCCTATAAAGCCCTAAATGGTTCTGGCCCAACTTACCTATCCGAACACATCTCCCTCTATGAACCTGCTAGGATGTTAAGATTGTCTGGGGAGGCCCTGCTCTCGATCCCGCTTGCGTCACAAGTGCGTTTGGCGGGGACGAGAGACAAAGCCTTCTCAGTGGTAGCCCCTCGGCTGTGGAATGCCCTTCCTACAGACATTAGATCGGCCCCCTCCCTATTAGCATTTCATTTGGAAAGGCAGTGTAATGAAGATAGGAATATGGAACATTTGGATGATGAGATTGGATCTTAATTTTAACTATGAGACGCTAATGAGATGTTTTATTGATTTATAATGATTGCTTATTACACTACTGCTTCAATTGTTTTAACTGTTTTATGATGTTTTGAGCATTGAATTTTGTTACTGTTAACCGCTTTGAGTTGCCCGAGGGCTGAGAAAAGCGGTATAGAAATATAGTAAATAAATAAATAATAAATAAATGTAATTACTCTGTTATGTGCTGTACCTCATTTGAGCACATCAAATCTGCTTATATTTACATTAAGATATTTGCATGTGCAAGTATACAGTCCAGCACATAACAGAGTGATATTTTTTTAAAAAAACAAAAACTGCCGTTGCATACAGAATGGAAATTTATAAAGATAAAGATATAATATTGTCTCAAAAATAATGTAAATGTAAAAGAAAACAATGTCGTGTTGGTGGTGGGAATTGGAAATGTTTTGTGTGTGCACAGTATGTATTTTTTTTGTATTGTTAAATAAAAATTCCTTTTAAAAAAAAAACTTCCGCTGGATGTCCTCTGTCTATCTTCCATCTTGTTCTGGTATTATTTATTTATTTATTTATTATTTCCCACATTTCTAACCCGCCCTTCTCAACCCTCGAGGGGAGACTCAGGGCAACTTACACCGGCAACAATTCGATGCTACAAGATAATACAAATATAAACAAATAAAACAACAACAGTTAAAAATAATAAATAGAACATTAAGTTAAAAACACATTAAAAACATTGTCATCAAGCCATATAGCCAATTCCAGTCCAATTCAACATCCAAAGTGTTGTCATGCTTGCTGTCCAAAGGTCTGGTGGCAGAACCATGACTTAACCTTCTTTCTGAAAGAAAGGAGGGAAGATGCCGACAGAGGAAGCCTATGAGGATGGAAGGGGACCCAATCCTGGGACTGACAGGTTTGGGTGGAGACCAGTAGTTAGGTCCCAGATTTTTTACCCCTCATTTAAAACATGGATTTTGGCACTCTCTGGAAGCACCCTGATAGGGATACCTGAAGGGCAGATTACCTGTTCACATCCTACTGCTGTCTGACATTTTACTGTGTCACAACTGGGGAATAGACCTTTATATTGGTGGAATTATTGCCAGTTTCATTTACAAAAAACTCTTTATCACCAGGCTTTTTAGTCTGTTTTAGCTTTAAGTTGTTTTTATTTCCTCTGACTGGTATTTTACAACTATGGTTGATTTTATTGTTAAGAAAATTTTAAGTAGTTAATTTTGATTCTTGGAGCAATTTCTCCTTGTCCATGTAAATATTGCACATCAATAAATACATAACCAGTGACAGTGGCATTCCTGCTTACTTGGGAATTCAGTAGACCTTACCTAAGAGTAAAGTTGTGCTTCAGATAAGAGTCATCATTCAAACATGTTTCATATCATGCAATGCTCTACTATCCATTTGGGTGGTCGGAGGTTTGTGTTTACAGCAGCCAGATTAGGAAGAAAATTGAGAGTGACCTATTTAACTTGTCATCTTTGGAGGTAAAGTCATGCCTCTTCTTTCCAGCAGGGAAGAAAAGATAAGTGGTCATTAAGAAAAGCAAGGCAGCTGCAAATACAGCAGCAAGGTCATTTACACAGACCCTGCAACCCCAGTTAAGATAATGTGGTTGTTTTATTTGCCCCAGAGGCCTTAGCCATCACATAATTGCTATTCAGTTTAAAAAGAAGTCCATCTAATCACTTCACTGTGCTATAATGCATTGGTTTCCCATTGACAGTAAGATAACATTAATGAGATCCTTTGTCCAAAGGAAAGCTATGTTATATCATTTTTTAAAAAAGATGGAAAACATGAGCCATAAATAGCAGTTCATAAGATGCAATGAAATTAATTAATGTATTTATCTCAGTAACAAATGAATGAAGCCAAAGAAAAAGGATGACATGTAACCCACCCAGGTCACTGAAGAGAAAGAAATTATATTGGAAAATTTCCTGTATGTCAGGAAGGAAGCAAGCTGTACTAAGAGCATGGGAAGGAAATTATATTAAAATGTCTCCATCCAATTAGCAGAGAAAGGAAAGATCTGAAATGAAAATCTCAAATGATCACTCTCCTTAGTGTAACTAATGACATCTGCCTCTAAGTCAGGATTAATATTTTCATTTACAGTATTTGGATTGAGAGATTCCATTAATTACAAAATAACAGTCTTCTAAACAAGTATGTTTAGTACTGCAGCTTTTGTGGTTTTTCTGGAAGACTTTATTCCCAAAAATCTCAAAAGTAGTTCCGAGCCACTGAGTACATCTTAAATTAATTGCTCATGTCAGCAGTTTCAAGATACTTATTAGTTAGTTCCCTCTATAGGGACACATTTCCCCTAGTTCACTGTGAATGATCCCCCAGCAGAATTAAGAATGGAGTGAAAGTATAGGAATGAACCTGTAAACAGTTCCATATGTACTGTTCTGAACACTGTGTGCCTACAAATCCCAATGGGACCACAATTCAATCTTTAAATCAGATAAAATGAATAAAAAAATGATAGGCAAAAATGGCTATCAGAGTTATAAATTGTTTCTTTCTGAGTTCCTTAACTTAAAACTGTATGTGACCCTGAGATTTCTGTCTGGGTCTTTAAATTTCATTTGTCTTATTAAAGGCAATAGTTGTGCATATGTATATGGTGAGGATGATCTGAAAAAAGGAACTTTAGCACACCAGTCAGTTGCCTCACAGAAATGTCATTGTGGGAGCAAACAGGAACATACTGGTTTCAAAATAATCCTTATCACACACTTCCCTCTACATCATGGCAGAGGAAGCACCTTGTAACGCTTTCCCTCCACTTTGGGAGGAATGGGGATGGGGCCAAGCCAGCATTGTCTGATGGTGCTCAGCAGGCCCCAGACAGAAGAGGGGAAAGGGGCCAAAAACCCCAATGGGGTGAGGTGGCAGGCCTCCTGCTTCAATACATACTTATATCATATACCTGTATTCTAGTATGTTGTTTATAACATGTACAGTCAGCCTTCTGTATCCACAGGTTCTGAATCCACAGAGTCAACCAAACACAGCTTGAAAATATTTGCAGGGAAAACTCCAGCACCAGTTTTAGTAGTTCAGCATTTTATATAAGGAGCATCATTTTACTACAACATTATATATAATAGGACTTGAACATCTATGAATTTTGTTATCCCCTTGAGGTGGGGGAGATGGGCCCTGGAACCATGCCACCATAGGTACCAACCAACCGTGTACTGCATACAAAGATAACCATGATGTTAAAGTGTGAATCCTAAAATAAAAATTTGTGAATCCTAAAATAAAATTTGGGAATTGAATTTATTTATTATTTATTTTATTTAGAGTATTTGTATACCGCTTTTCTCACCCCGAGGGGGACTCAAAGCGGTTTACACATAAGTAATGGCAAAAATGTAATGCCAGTACAAACAATTACAATTAAACACTACAATTAGACATAAATTAAATTTAAAAATACATCCATGAGCAATAAAACAGTCATTAAAACAATAAAATAGTCTCGTCTATTGAATAGCCATTCCAGTCATTGTCTTTCTGAAATGCTGCATACATTTACCTCTACTGCCTGAAGCCCTGGTCCCAAAATCATGATTTTAATTTTTTTATAAATCCAGCATAACTGCATGGAGTGCTATTACCTTCCTACAGAAGCAGTACCTACTGATCTACTCACATTGCATGCTTTTGAACTATAGGTTAGCAGAAGCTGAGCCTAACAGCAGGAGCTCATCCCGCTCCTCGGATTTGAATCGCCAACCTTTCGGTCAGCAAGTTCAGCAACTTAGTGGTTTAACCCACTGAGTCACCAGCGAGTTAAAATTTTGTAAATACAATTACAGGGTCTGAAGCGGCAATGGTTAATCAGGAAAGAGATATTGGGGTTGTGATGAACTGATCACTGAAAACATAAAATCGGTGTGAAATAGAAACAAAGAAACAAAAAAAGTGTTCCACCCACAACTAATGATGACCAAACTCCTGTATACCAAAGTGGAAACTACAATGTTCTTCACCATTTCAGCCATGTTAAATCACTCATTAGAACAAAATAGGTAAATGACACACAGACTTTTAATTTATGTGAACTAGCATGTTTATAATAGTTTAACAGTGTGTTTGTGGATGTGAAAGGGGATTAAGGAAATATTCCTTTCTCCTTTTGCTGCAACTCCTGTTTCCATCTGGGCTAAATAAAACTAAAACCACCCTCTAACTGTCCAATTGCTCTCAGAACATCTGTGAATGTCCAATCTCAGGGAAGAAACCCAATAATACTTTTTAGTTTTATAATCGGCACAGCCGTCAATACAGTAGAGAAGCTAATCAGATCACTGCGAATTGTCCTTATGCTGCCAGGCAATAGTCTCTCTATTCAACCCAGCTTTTGTTTTTCAAGGCAGGACATTTAAATTGATTTTAATACATAGGCAACATTAATTAAAATAACTAAATAGATTTTTAAATGAGTGGATTTTAATTTTAAAAGTACTGTAATTGGTTTAAAGATCGCATTGTATTGAGTTTTCATTTTTGTCTGTTTATATTATTGCAGTGAGATCCCTTGAGTTCCAGTTCTGGGAGAAAGATGGGCTATAACACAATTCAACCCGATCAACCAATACGTTCATCTCCTTTCTAAATAATGAATATACAAACATACGAGCAATTTTTAAAAGATCTATCAGAACATGATCAAAGCAAAGGTTATCTCATATTGGATCAAGCTCCACAAAATTAGGAAATCAGAAATGTAGGTTGATGTCTTAACAGACATGAAGCCAGGAATTAATTTTGTCCACTGTCACAAACTGAGCCTCTAACCTTTTTCTTGATGATTCACATCTAATTTCTGATAGCGAATATTGGCCACATGGAACATTGTACTACATTTTGTTGGCATCATTTTGAATCTTATTATATTACTAGGATACCAGTAGGGAAAGTGTGGCCCACAAGTCAAAATAATTTTGTAGCCCTAGGTCAAAATATATTGTTTTTGCTCCAAAATGCCCCCAAATGACCTCTAAGAGATATGTTGGGGTTTTTGACTATATTTGAAGCCCCTGGACCTCCAAATATAATGGGTGTTCTTATGTAGGCATAGCTAGTTGATTTGTTGTTATGGAGATGAATTGAATTTTAGGGGTGTGCACAGTTACATTTTGTAATCCGAGATTCGAGGACATTCAGTGATTTGACAGTTGGACTGCCGAAAATGGATTGGGTAGGGGGCAGCCAAAGGCTCAGCTGGAATGGACTATGTGGCACCAAATCTTTCATTATGGAGATTTGACTGCTCCATGATTGACAAGAGCAGCCCAGCATGGTTTTTTTCCCTGTTAGCCTTGGCAGAACCAATCAGAAGAAGAATGCGGATCACATGTGTTTTTCCAAGAGGGTCTATATATACCAGCACAATCACCTCATTTTTTGTGGTGTCCTGATGTTTGAGAGAGAGAAATTGTGTGCTAGCTAGCTCCATATGCTATCTCTGTGTCACTGCTGCTTAGGATCATTTTTTTAATGCATTATATCATTAAATTTTCTTAGTTAATATCTTTGTTATAGACTAATTTCGCTAGGGAGGGGTGTGTGTGTATGTTTACATTTGGGGAAGACTATATGTTTTAAAATGACATTTTTATGTGTTTGTTTAAATATTTTTACCTTTGTTTGCTTTGACTTGACTGAGCACCCTTCCACACAGTCCTAAAACTCAGGCTAAAAAATTGATTAGCCTGAGGCATCCAGATGATGTTTCAGGCAAATCAAACTGGAGTACACCAAATCTATTCAGTTTACTCCAGTTTTTAAAAACACCTCTAAAGATCCGGAGCTATGGGGCCTGTGGAATTACTTTCCAATAATCCCTGGGATTACCTACTGATGTGATTACCTTCCTGGGATTACCTCCTTCTCCTTCTCCTTCTCCTTTTTCTTTTTGCAATTCATTTTTATTGGTAAACTAGCTTGGGGACCCGGCGCTGCTCGGGTTATTAGAGAAAGTGGGTAATGGCAGTTCTGTATGCCAAGTTTGGTCTTTATTGGTCATTGGATAATGGCTGCATTGTTTTCAGGAAGTGAGTGAAGGAACTTGAAGTCCCATCATCTATGGTCCATCCTCCTCCAAACAGCAGCAGGATATAGAGTGGGTCGTAGGGGCTCTGTGTGCCAAATTTGGTCTTTATGAGTCATTGGATGAGGGTGGCAGTGGTTTCAGTAAGTGAGTGAAGGTACTGCAAGTCCCATCATCCATGGTCAACCCTCCTCCAAGCTGCAGCAGGATTTAGAGTGGGTCATGGGGGCTCTGTGTGCTAAGTTTGGTCTTGATCAGTCATTGGATTAGGGTCGTAGTGGTTTCAGTGAGTGAGTAAACATACTGCAAGTCCCATCATCCATGGTCAACCCTCCTCCAAAACTGCAGCAGGATGTAGAGTGGGTCACGGGGGCTCTGTGTGCTAAGTTTGGTCTAGATTAGTCATTGGATGAGAGTTGCAGCAATCTTGGAAAGGGAGTGGAGGTACTTGAAGTCCCATCATCCACGGTCTGTCCTCCTCCAAACTGCACCAAGATGTAGAGTGGGTCATGGGGGCTTTGTGTGCTAAGTTTGGTCTTGATCAGTCATTGGATTAGGGTTGCAGTGGTTTCAGTAAGTGAGTAAACGTACTGCAAGTCCCATCATCCATGGTCAACCCTCCTCCAAAACTGCAGCAGGATGTAGAGTGGGTCTTGTGTGCTCTGTGTGCCAAGTGTGGTCTTGATTGATCATTAGAAGAGGGTTGCAGCAATCTTCGGAAGGGAGTGGAGGTACTTGAAGTCCCATCATCCATGCTCTGTCCTCCTCCAAACTGCAGCAGGATGTAGAGTGGGTCATTGGAGCTCCATGTGCCAAGTTTAGTCTTGATTAGTCATTGGCGAGGGTCTCAGTGGTCTCAGGAAGTGAGCAAAGGTACTGCAAGTCCCATCATCCATCTCCAAAGTTTTCCAAATAACACCAGGACGTAAAGTGGGTCATGAGAGGTCTATGTGCCAAGTTTGGTCTTGATCCGTCATTGGATGAGGTTTGCAGAGGTCTCAGAATGTGAGTGAAGGTACTGGAAGTTCCATCATCCATGGTCCACCCTTCTCCAAAACTGCAGCAGGATGTAGAGTGGGTCATGGGGGCTCTGTGTGCCAACTTTGGTCTTGATTGGTCATTAGATGAGTTTTGCAGCAGTCTTGGGTAGTGGAGGTACTTGAAGTCCCATCATCCATGGTCTGTCATCCTCCAAACTTCTCCAGGATGTAGAGTGGGTCATTGAAGCTCCATGTGCCAAGTTTAGTCTTGATGAGTCATTGGCAAGGGTCTCAGTGGTCTCAGGAAGTGAGTGAAGTGACTGCAAGTCCCATCATCCATTGTCAAATTCTTCCAAACCACACCAGGATGTAGAGTGAGTTATGCGGGCTCTCTGTGTAAATTGTGGTCCTGATCCATCATTGTTGGCAGTTATAATGGTCTTAGGAAGGGAGTGCAGGTATTGCAAGTCCCATCGTCCATGGTGCATCCTCCTTCAAACTGCACCTGGATGTAAAGTGCGTCATGGAGACTCAGTGTGCCAAGTTTGGTATTTATTGGTAATTGGATGAGGGTTGCAGTGGTCTGAAGAATTGAGCAATAGTACTGCAAGTCCCATAATCCACAGTCCATCCCCGGCCAAACCACACCAGGACGTAAAGTGGGTCATGAGAGGTCTCTGTGCGATGTTTGGTCCTGCTCAGTCATTGGATAAGGTTAACAGCGGTCTCAGAATGTGAGTGGTGGTACTGCAAGTCCCATCATCCATGGTTCATACTCCTCCAAACTGCAGTAGGATGTTGAGTGGGTGATGGGGGCCCTGTGTGCCAAGTCTGTTCTGTATTGGTAGTGTTCTGACCCAGCCCCCGGCCTTTCCTTTCCTCTCTTTCTCATCTCGGAATCTTGCATTTGAGGCTGGCCAATCAGAGACCATATGCAAATTTCCTTCTGTCATGCCCCGTTTCTGCCATGAACCCTCTTCTCCACCAGGGGCTCCTATTGAAGCTGGCCAATCAGAGACCATATGCAAATAGCACCACAGCGGCAGCCAATCAGAAAGCTGCCAAACACGTCCGCCCTACATCCTACCTACCTCTGCCCTACGTCGCATACAAACTTTGACTTTTATTATATATATAGATATAGATGACATGGACATAACATACAGATAAATGTTGACATTAATTTTATATATATATATATATATATATATATATATATATATATATATATATATCCACACACACACACACACACACATATATATATATATACTCCAAAATTAAAAAGATTAAAAAATTAAAAAAATTAAAAAATTAAAAATGAATAAATATATATTTTTTAAAAAGACCCCATACACCTTGACCAAAGATAAAAAGTCATTGACCTGACTGCGATAACTGTTTTCTACTACAGTGAAAGTAGGTGAACATGGTTATAAGGAAAGTAGGAAAAGAGAGAGAGAAAGGGGGGGGGGGAGAGAAGGCACTGGCATTACCTTCTGATTATCCCAGTGCCTATTTCCATAGCAAACCCTCCTCCCCAGGCTCAGGCAGCCTGAAGAAGAGGGATGGCACTGCCAAATCCCCATCCCTGCCCCCTCATTTCCCCCTCCATTTACCAGAGGAAGACTCTGTTTGAAGCCTGAAACCTTTTCCTCTTTCCCTCCTCCCTGGAAGAGCCAACAAAAATCCTTGGAACAGGAATCCCCCCTCCCCTTCCCAAAGCCCTCTTTTGGCTCTTCTGAGTGGAAGGGGGAAGAAAGGCTCCAGGTCACAAATGGAGCCTTCCTCTGGTAAGTGGAAGGAAATGGAGGGCAGGGAGGGGGAGCCTGTCAATGCCCTTGCCCACCCGTGCTGATCTGGTTGATGAATATTGACGAGGGAGGGCATCTAGATGCATACAGATACACACACACACCCTGCATAGGTTTGGCCTCCATCCTGAGAGAAAGTGGGATTCAAAATCCCAATTCCTCTCGGATTTTGACCTGTTTGGAAGAGCCCTGAATGTGTGATAGATTTAGGGAAGGGAGGGATGGCTTGACTTCCTTTAGTCCCCACAGGGAGAATATTATTTCTATTTCAATCCCTCCCCAGTCCTAACTTCTGGCTTCGTACTCTCTCTTGCACCAGCGCCGCTCCCCCCCCCCCCCCAATTTAACAATTACAAAAAAGCCCTTTCTTCTAGTTCACTTCTTTTCTTTCTGATATTCCCTCCCCAGTCCTACCTTCTGGTTTGTGTGTACTCCTGCACAAGTCCAGTAGTCTTCCTCCGCACCTCCAATATTAAAAATTACTTTTTAAAAACCCTTTCTTCTTGTTAGTTCACTTTTTGACTCTTTCCTATTTTTCGTGTAGAGAAATTCCAAGGGATACCTCTTTTAGTTTTTTTAGAAGACATTTTATTTGTAAAACTTTAAATATTTCCTACATTTCCTATATTTAAAGTTTTACATTTTATTTGTAAAAGTTTAAATGTGACTCAAATTTTCTGAAACTTGGGGGGCTTGCAATCATACATGTGTCCTCCAAATTTTCGTCCCAATAGCCATAAAAAAATGATCTGGTCCATTGTTGCCAAGGGACCAGATCTCCTCAGAACAAAAACAAAACTTCCAGCTGCCAGATCATAGAACAGTATTTTTCCCCTCCCAGTTTTGGAAATTTCCTGGTAAATGAAACAGGGGACAGCAAAAAAGGAACTAAAAATTGCACAGTTTTGGTGTCTTGCACACCCTTATTGAATTCTATTTTATAAGCACCCTAGACATCTTTCTTATCTACACACTCTTAAATTCTCCAGGTCTTTTAGTATTTTAAAATTTTCTAATAGTGAGTTCTAGCTATAGTGCAGTGATGGCAAAAACGTTTAGAGTCTGAGTGCTCAAATTGAAACCCCAAACCCACTTATTTATTACAAAGTGCCAACACAGCAATTTAACCTGAATACTGAGGTTTTAGAAAAAAACAACTCATACTGCTGCTATTATTGTTGTTGTTATTATTATTATTACAAACGCTAGATGGCCATCTGTTTGGGATGCATTGCTTGTGCTTTTCCTACATAGTTGAATGGGGTTGGACTACATGGCCTCTGGTGTTGCTGCTGCTGTTATTATTACTACTATTACCACAAAGGCTACAAATTGGTGGAGGGTGTTCTGGGGGCAGAACAGATTAATAGCAGTTAAGTGTATTTCAATGGGAAAATTCACTTTGAAATAAGAGCAATTTGAGTTAAGAACTCAGTTATGGAAGAAATGAAACTCTTAAGGTATCACTGTATTTAAGAAGAAAGGTGTCAAAAATATGACTTCTGGGTGTATTAGAACTGGATGTACACAGACATTTTGTATTCAGAAAACCCAATGTGTTTGGGGGTAGGTTTAATTTGAAATGCTTTCCCTGCCCCACAAGCATCACCAGCTTGAAATAATAAATCCATAAAAATATAAAGTGAATTATGTTACATTCTTCAACCTGATAAACTCTGAAAACTCTGTATTGTGAAAAATTATGATTCACCTCTACTCCTGTTTTCTCACTCATGTTTTCTCGCTTGGTCACAAGAAGTCATATATTCTTTGGGTAATAAATTATGGTAATAAAAATGTGAAAACCATGATGGAGGGAACATGAAAGTATACTATTTCTTGTTATCTCTGGGGAAATATTTTCTTTAAGGTTATCGCAATGAGCTCCAGATCATAACATGCTGTGTGGAAAATAGCCCAGACTCTACAAAAGATCATCTAACAGGCAAATGGGGAAGATCTCAATCTCATTTGCTATAATTGCCACCAGAGCTTTCCCACCAAAATAAAATGGCAGTGTAGATTGTAAACTAGAAGCATATTTTGAGGTTTCAGAGCAGAAATAAATTATAAGAACATACTTCAAGATGTTCTCTGAATAACATTAACCATAACCAGAGGTTGGTGTGGATGAATAACATTTGAAAACAAATTCCGCAACTCATGATGTAAGAATAATGAAGTATCTTACAATTTGGCAACAAAAGCTGAAAATATTGTGGTTGAATCTGAATTTAGCCATGCTTAGAGTAGAGCCACTGAAAATATTGTGACTTCTTAATCATGAACTACTTGTCACTGGGTTTCTCAAAGCATGGATCCAGTGCCTTGTTTATCTGTAGCCTCCACAGTTAGCAATGCAATTTAGGTTTCAGGCTAGAATATTGACATTCTACTGCTTGTATCCACAAACTATTTGTGGAAACAATTGATGCACCTTTCACCCCATATTATCCTTTTATCTTCTACCCCATTTTATTTTCAAATTATATTAGCTCAGTGATTCTCAACGTGCGGGTCCCCAGGTGTTTTGGGCTACAACTCCTAGAAATCCCAGCCAGTTTATCAGGTGTTAGGTTTTCTGGGAGTTGAAGACCAAAACATCTGGGGACCCACAGGTTGAGAACCACTGATTAGGCCTGCTGGTGTGTTCTCTGTTTCTCCTTTTAGGGTATATCTATATTGACACTATAAAGTTGGATGGACACGAATTGGCCTTGTGGTGTTCACATGCTACATGGACCCTTCTCACCACAATGCACATTGTAAAAAATGGGGAATGCTCCAGAGCTTCCCCAAAGCTTGGAAACAGCCATTGACTTTGGAGCCATTTAAAAAGTTTGGCGAGTTCTGAATCAAAACAAGTTCCATTGTTTGCACCTGCCAATCTCGCTTTATTTATTTATTTATTTATTTATTTTATTTGCTTCACTTTTATACTGCATATTTCAGCCCTTGACAGGCGACTCAATGCGGTTTACAGTGCAATTAAAACACAGCAATACAACAACCGGGACAACAACGTCGCTCCACAACAATTAACATCAGACAGACAAATCAACAAACAACATATATAGCGCATATATATGGACTTCACAGTAGGACATGAGGGTGATACCTACCTTGGTGGTCCTGGCATGGTAGCTGCAAAGCTCCAAAGATCTCCAGGTCATACCTGGTGTCATTTCTTGACATTTGCAAAAGTGCCTATGCTTCCTTTCTCTCATCCCATCTCAGAGTCATGGAGGCAACATCGGAAATGACAGCAAGGGCATCCAAGGATGGCAAGGAGCTCAGTTAAAAATCAAAGTGGGAGTGAATATTTGAAAATGCAATGAGTAACAAGATATTACCTTAACAACCCCCTAGCTTACTTCTGTGAAGGATTTTAATGTCAACCACACAATTCATCTTTCTTTTAGTTGAAGTATATTTCTAACTGCTCAAGATGACCAGGGATCATTTGAGCTGAAGCTGTACAGAATCCAACCGCTCAAAGTCTGGAAATGCTGGAAATTGCTTAGGCCTATCTTAAATTTTGCTGGAATTTTTTGCTGTGTCTCTGGACTGGATGAGATTTAATCTAGCATATCTGTTTTACCTTCTCCATGACCTTTTGGCTCTTTCTTTGGAAGATCTTAGCCAGTTCTATCCACAGAATGTTGTGTTGGCAGATCTCTGAGCTCAGTTGGCAGAATAAGGTTTTGTTGACAGAAGGGAATTTTACCCACAGACAAGGTCTGTGCCTCACTCGCTGCTATCCTACAGCTGGTGCAACTTTCAGATTGTACTGCCTATCAGTAAAATCCATCTGCATCTATTATTTTATTTTTCTTTTGCAAGAAAACGTGAGATAGCCCTGGAGAAGGGGTTGCGTAGTTGTTACATGAAATGATACCTCCTTAGATTCCATTCTATCTTTCCTCCTGGAGATTGACTTTGATTTTTGAGATAAAGCTAAGATTGATTATACCTTTTTACGTGTATTTCTTTTACTTTATGGAAAATGAATACACAGACAGCTCTACTAAAGAGCTCAACTATTTTTAAAGAACCTGTTCTTGCAAATCTCTTGCAGTTTGTCTTGCCTGTGTGTAGTTCCCAAAGCTGGCACTGGTTTCTCATTAGCACTTTCACACTTGATTGATTAAAACAAGGCATCCACCAAACTCCTTAATCACTCCAGCATTCTTCCCAAAGCAATTTTATCTTACTGTATCACAACATACACACACACACACACTTATGTATTTGACACACACACACATATATATATAAGTGTGTGTGAATGATACACACACTTTGTGTGTGTACACACACACACACATACTATTTTAATTATTTCAGGACAGGGGAAGGTCTGTTTCTTAGTTTTTCAAGCCAGGTCAAACATTTAAACATCTGGAGGGTTTCTTTTGTCATGTCAGGCGCAACTTGAGAAACTGCAAGTTGCTTCTGGTTTGAGAGAATTGGCCATCTGCAAGGACGTTGCCTAGGGGATGCCCGGATGATTTATGATGTTTTATCATCCTTGAGGGAGGCTTCTCTCATGTCCCTGCATGAGGAGCTGGAGCTGATAGAGGGAGGTCATCCGCCTCTCCCCGGATTCAAACCTGTGACCTGTCTGTCTTCAGTCCTGCCAGCACAGGGGTTTAACCCACTGTGCCACCAGGGGCTCCTATCTGGAGGGTGAAATGTTCTGAAGCCCTCACAACCTGTTTGTGCTGCACTTATTCAGTACTCTCGCCATTGTTGACAGACGGCCCTGCCTCTGAAAGGATTAAGTAGAAAATGTCTAAATAATTGAGAACTTGGAAAGTTAAGCCAAACAAAGAACAGGGGTAGAGAGAAGGGCACAAAAATGAATCCAAATTCATTGACAAAAAAAAGTGAGTGGAGAAAAAAAAGGTAAGCACAATAAAAGAAATGGAAAAAAAAAAGAAATGGAAATCATCTGAACAGCAGAGTGATTCATGCTTGAACCACTAAAGTAGAGGAAGACATTTCTGATATATTTTTACCACATGTCAGTACAATCCACCTGAAATCATGAGACCCTCAAGACCATTTTGAGACCCTCAAGACCATTTACTCCCCCAACACAATGGGTTTTTTATCCTCTCAAAGTTTTTGTCAACTTCTCATTGACTTCCTATTATAAAGCAGGTCTCGATTGGAGTCTAAAACAGCCCAGAGGGCATAAACATATTAAATTTGTGTTTATGGGAATCTGCACCCAGTCAGGAGGTGCAGATTCTCATGGTCTTCCCAACTGCCAATGTGGCCACCTCTACCTTAAGCATTCCCTGTAGCCCCTCTCAAAATGATAACAGTAAATAATGAAACTTCATCATTTTGAGAGAGATTGCAGAGGAAAATGAAGTGGTATAAAGATCTGGGGTGGGATGGGGATGTTTTCACTTTTTCATGCATTTAAGAGTCGTATCAGGAAAAAAATCAACACTTCTACTTTTTAAAATAAAAACATCAACTGGCATTTTTAAGCGATATGGGTAAATGCAAACTGAGCAGGCACATGGATTAATTGTTCTCCAGTATGTACCTTATAGGATTCTCTGGCATCCCTGAAGGAAGCTTTCAACGCTTCCTAATCAATATTTGCTTAATCTCAAGAGCCACTGGATTCTGTTTGGTTTAGAGAACTCAATTCTTCTGGTAATAATCTTTGATACATGTGCTTTAGAACTCACCTTGTCTTTGGGTAAAACCCATACCACTAACTGCACAGGAACCCAATTCTTATTATACCTTTTATTTTCCTTTAAATATGTCAAGATGCACATTACAACAATGCCTGCCAGGAACAAATATCTGTTCCTATCATAAGAGCCAATCTAAAATTGTGAGGAAAGTGGCAAACACTCCATCTCATCTTTAAAGAGTTTATTTCCTTTGGGGAGAAAGTGCATGAATAAAGAGTAACAGAGCTGTGCTAAATTTAACTCTTAGGATCTGAGTTTTTACTCCAGCCTTGGTTTTTGCCCTACTGTGTTTTAATTCTCTATCTTTAATGTGATATGTCATCATGGCGATGTTCAATTACATAATAGAATTATTACTTGTTCTTTCATTCTAATATGCAAAAGGAAGAATTATTGTGAAAGGGGGGGGGGTCTCCTTCTCCTTCCCACCTGGAAAGAGGAGGGGACACTAGGGAAGGTGGGTGGGGGCTGAATGAGGCCATCTGGGAAGCTGTTGCACCTCCATCAGGCTGAAACTTGTGAGTTCACTAGTCTCAGCTTGATGAAGGGACATAGACAAGGTTTTGGTGAGTGATTGTAAATTCACAGATTTTCCCATGTCTTACTCCTATTTGGAGCTACAGGTTGTTCATTAACACTTTAGTAGCATTTTTGAAAACATCCTATATACTCATGTATAAATCTGGAATTTTTGTCGAAAAATCAATTAAAAAAACTTATGTGAGCTTATCCATGGGTCAATGTGAGTACTATTTTCTTAAGAAAAAAAAGAAGCATCCCCTTCTCTGAGTAGGGCAGCAAAAGGCAGGAGCTTAATTCATCTTGGCAAAATCTAAAAGAAGTGGCAGTTGCATCTGCTCTCTCCACCGTGGCACTGCTCCTGGCCTTTTAGAATGCCTACCTGGGGAAATGGCAGTGGCAGACAGGGTGGCTTATCCCCTGAATTGGAATTAGTGCTTTTCCCTCTCTGTGGAAAGATCCTCAACATATCCACAGTTCATATCAAAATCTGCAATTTTAGCCCCAAAAATCTGCCCTTGGCTTATACACGAGGTCAACTACAACATGATTATATACAGTAATCAATACATTGACAATAGTATTGTAAATTTCTACAACAGATAAAAGTTTTTGTTATTTCCCCTGTCAATTTCTCTTCTATTGTACAGAACTTTTAGACCAGTGGTTCTCAACCTGTGGGTCCCCATGTGTTTTAGCCTACAACTGCCAGAAATCCCAGCCAGTTTACCAGTTGTTAGGATTTCTCAGAGTTGAAGGCCAAAATATCTGGGGACCCACAGACTGAGAACCACTATTTTAGATAGTTCAAAAATTACATTAGTTGCATAATATGTGCATGTCAGTAGTCCCCGAACTCTAAAACAGAGCTTTGTCATTTAACACCCCTTCTGTTTTGTTTTGGTATTTAGGAATCACTTTCTTTGAATGTTTAATTTCTGTCATTTCACATCTGGGTAATAAGAAGCGGAGGCTTACAGTGCTAGTGCTGGTATTTGTTAATGAACCTTTAAATTGGCTATTACCATTACAGCCTGTTTATGTGAGCTGTTGTGCTTCATCTCTTCCATTGTAAAATACAAGACAATTAATTTTATTCAGAAGAATGACAGATTTGGATAAAATCAAGACAAAATGGCAACTTCTTCCTCATACTGTGCTTTAAATTAATTATATAGAGGAATATTACAAAAAATAATGAGAGGGAGGGAGGGAGGGAAGGGAAAGGGAAGGAAGGGAAGCTGGCTTTAAGTCAAATATAAATTTCAGGTGGTATGTGAATGATTTATTTTTGCAGTAAGAAATAACAATGATAAATCTAACATTGTTGACTGCAAATGTAAGTGGATCATGTTTATGGGCCAAAGATTTCATTAACTATGAGAGAGGTTCCTATAAGCTTTGTGCTTTGATTAAAGTGTTAGAATCTCTATCTCTCCCTTCTCGTCCAATTATCACACTACTTTATCATAAAGAGAAATGCACACAACGTCCCAAAGTAAACACTACCATTTGGATTGCTTAGAGAGTGAGCCTCATATTGATTTGGGGAGGAAGGATGACTTGACCCAAGCTCATTAGTCACAGCCATCTGCTAGCTGGGACCATTCCTGTATTTTACCTCAAATCTTTTAGACAGTTTCATGGCAACAGCTTGAATGTTTCTTGAATCCATTTCACTCTTTTCTTCTGGTAATACACTTTAATACATGTGAAATTAGTACAGGGTGAGGCAGCATAACTTCCTTTTTTAAAATGTGCGCCATTCAGTCGGTTGAAGACATATCTAGTGTTAGTGGTCTCGTTCGAGAGGCGGGAGAATGGAGAATGGGGGATGTCACCTACCTAATTTGATCTTCAAACTACATAAAACAAAACTTTAGGTATGTGCCTACATTATAAAAATAAATAAATAAATTCTGATTCATACAATGGGTTTTATTAAGTTTTGAAAAAAGGAAGTTATGCTGGCTTACCCTGTAGAAAACAAAATTACTACTGTTGGGCACAATATTGCCAGGTAAATACTACAACTACTGCCACAGTTGTCTCCAAAGAGCCACTGTGATGGAGGAGGAAGAGGAGGAAAAAGAGGAAGAGGAAACAAGGATATTTTAACAGCAGAAAAATGGTGGAATTACATATAGTTAATCAGGGTTGTCTTTCTAAAAGTGGAACACTTTCAGGGTATGCTCCTGTCTGGGGTGTGCTTTTTCCTCCCCTCCTCCAAGCACTGAGAGGTGCTCCATCCAATAGCTGCTGCTTCTATTTTCTATCAGTCTCCACTTCCACCCAATCCCTGATGTAGTGTTATTCCTGGCATGCTTCATGGAAGTCAACCATGAAGAATGCATATATACCTGTTTTCTACAAGGGGCAACAGAAAAGAGATTCTCTCATCCTTTGCAAGTTCCACCATTGTCATGGATACCATATTACCTGCCCCTTTCTACTGCTGGCTATGCACATGCTAGTTTTTTCTCCCTTTCACATGGCTGAACCATCAGAGCATCAAGAGAGACAACTGGAGGAGATGATAGAATGAATCTCCAAAAGTGAGCAAAAAGCTATGGAAAAGCAATGGGTAAAAGGTTAAACAGATGCAGTCAATGATAGCACTGTCTAATTTTCAGTGAGCTTCCTGGGGCCCCACTGTAGCCCCCTTACTCCCAACACCCTCATTTTCCCCTTTGATGTAAAAAGACCCTTTATACTTTGTACAGAGTGCAGGGATCAATATAAACTAAGGACCCTTCCACACAGCCATATAACCCAAAATATCAAGGCAGGAAATTCCACAATATCCAGGTTATCTGAGTCCATACTCCCATATATTCCAGTTCAAAGCAGATAATGTGGGATTTTATTCAGCTGTGTAGAAGTGGCCTAAAATAGGTCTTAAAAGAAAACCATTGTTACATTGACCCTAAGATGGTGCAAGGACTCATTTTATGTCAAAAGGGAATGTTGGCACCGCAGAAGGGATGTATGAGGAAATGCTTGATTTTCCAACATGGGACTTTATTGCACAAAACCTCAATTCCACAGCTCTAGTGTCATCACTAATAGTGGGAACATACCACTATGAGCACCCTTACTATCTCATATTCCTGCATTTGCACATCTGTGTTGATTTGCTGACCCATGGTTCCACATTCTTACTTCCACAAAAATAGGAGCCCCCGGTGGCGCAGTGGGTTAAACCCCTGTGCTGGCAGGACTGAAGACCGACAGGTCGCAGGTTCAAATCCGGGGAGAGGTGGATGAGCTCCCTATATCAGCTCCAGCTCCTCATGCGGGGACATGAGAGAAGCCTCCCACAAGGATGATAAAAAAAAAACCATCAAATCATCCGGACGTCTCCTGGGCAACGTCCTTGCAGACAGCCAATTCTCTCACACCAGAAGTGACTTGCAGTTTCTCAGGTTGCTCCTGACACGACCAAAAGCTTCCACAAAAACTTCTAATCCCACTTTTCCACATTTCTACTGATTTATGATTTTCTAATCATTTTAGAAGCAATTTTACAATTCCAGCACTGTTTACTTTTTAAAAAAGAAATAAAACTTAAAATAAAAAAAACTGATTGCCTCTGGAATAGTGAGTGGGAGGAGAAGAGTGGCAGAGAAGGTGATTCCACCCACTGCAGTACCATTGTGCTTGCACAGAAGCAAAACAACACCATTGTATCACATAACTGATCTGCAGCTTGATGGGTTTTTGTGTCAATAGCAGTGTATGGGTTTATCACAGGGAGGAGGCAGACAAGCAACGGGATGCACACAGTGTTGTGTGATAGGGTGGTGGTTTTGCTTTAATGCCAGTGTGCCTCTTTCGTGTGATAAAGTCTATGGCCACATAAAGTAAACCTGGACAGCCGAAAGAAAAAAATAACCCATCTTTCAATTGTCCTCACCTACCTGAAAATGCTAACTTTGCTGCTAGTAAACTACAGATTTGGCACAAAAAATTTTTTAACTATATATTACTCAAAAAAAGTGTTTGACAAACCAGGTAATGTACTTTAGTACACTGTTTTCCATACAGCGAACTCCCAAAAGTTTTAAACACCATTTAAAAGCATGTCAAAAGAGACAAGAAGTCAGACAAATGGTCTATCTAGTCATCATTATATTCCCGCTATGGCCAAATAGTTTTTCTATTAGAAGTCCACAAGCAAAATATCAAAACAACAGCACCCTCCTCCCTGTGCTTTCCAGAAATTGGTATATAGAGACACGCTGTTTCTAATATTGGATCACATCCATCATGACTGCTAGCCACTGAATATGCCTCCATGAATATGTCTAATTATCTCTTAAAGCCATCCAAATTGGTAGCCATCATTATTTAACACAAAGGCCTTGAAATATTTATTAAAAGCTAGCTAAAATTTCTAAATGTATATAATCGAATACTGTTGAAAAGAAAGGAATACATTTAATAATGTCCACAAATTTAAATCACAAAAATAGGACAGTGAATGATTTAAGTCTTCCAAATTACTCTCAACTGCAAATTTCCTTATACAAATGCCTTTTTATATTCAACTAAATTAGTTATATGAACTGTATTCATTTCTATAGTATGCAGCTCCCTTGATGCAATATAAAAATGACTTCACAGCATGTCTTAATTTTACCACCTGCAGTGCTAAAACTCATAGCAATGAGTAATTATGCTCTTCATGTTTAGAAGCAAAGAAGAAAAGTATGTAAACGAATGCTTCATTGCCTCTGTGGGAAAACATACATGTTTTGAGATGCAGCTACAGTTTCACTAATTTCATATGAACCTATATGGACCTTCCTCATTTTGATATCATTACTGTATCAAAAATGGATTATCCTGCTATTTTCTTTAAACAATAATTTTTGAAGCAATGCATATAACTCATTTCTATCTGCATGCATTTGGAAGTAAAAATACTGGATCAAAACAGAAACAATCCATCTTCCAACAGAAGTCTTCTCCAGCAAATGATTGCAGTTCTGTTTATTTATTTTTCTTTTTAAATTATTTTTGAACACTTTTATGTTTTTTCATCTGTAAACTACTGAAGATTTTTTATATCATATGATATAATCATCACCACCACCATCACCTTTAGACCTCAAAGTGACTTCCAACAAGTAAAACGAAACAAAAATTCACAGCATATAGAAGTTAAAAGTGTAATTAAACTAACAAAAGAAAACAACAAATAGACATTTTAGTGAATCCCATTCTTCTTGAACAATAAGTTTTCAAAGGCATCATGTGATAACAAGATGTTTGACTATTTCCTGAAATATGCAATATGCTAGTCTAATCTCCCTAGAAATGCAATTCCAGAACATGAGAGTACTCACTGAGAAGGTTCTCTCCAGTGTTCCAACCAGATTTACTTGGGAAGAAGGTGAGGAAAAGAGAGGTTCCTCACCAGAAGATGTCAAAACATGTGCAGTCCCACATGGGAAAATGTGGTCCTTCAATTAACCCAGATCAGAATTTTATAGGGCTTTATACATCATAATCAGCACCTTGAATTGTGTTCGGAAACAATCAGAGAAGCTGTTGCAACAAGGGAGTTGTTTGCTCCTATTAACTAGTAGGGCTGTGCGATGTTCCATTTTTCAAAATGGGCTCCAGATGATTCGGCCTTTTTAGGCACCAGATTGCCTGTAACAGCATAGGTGTGGCCATGTTTTTTCTGACCACAACAAAAACATGGTGGCCAAAAATGTCTGCTTTCAGTTTCTTTTGGCTACACATGGAATGTGGGGCAGCAGCTATGAGCACACTGGTTTGCCTGTGAGTCCTGCTGCCTGAGTCAATCAGAAAAAGAAAACTACTCATGTGTCTTTTAGTCAAGCTCGTCTATTCAAGTGGCATCCTGGATGTTGAGAGAGAGAAATCATGTGCTAGCTACTAGCTCAGTTTGTTGTATCTCCCAGTTGTATTACAGTTTTGGGCATGTGTTTCTGTGGCCAGATCCTGCATTTTTTGTTGGCGTACAAGACTTAAATGTGCAAATTACTAGCCACCAAGAAATACTGAGCTTTCAGGCTTGGGTTAAATCCAAGAGTAAAACCAGGAAGAGTATAGCCACATCCAGTGCAACATCATCATCATCATCATCATCATCATCATCATCATCACCATCATCATTAACTTTATTTGTACCCCACTAGCATCTCCCGAAAGACTCGATGCGGCTTACACAGGCCAAGGCCTCAATAAAACAACAGCATAACAAAACACATAATTTAAATCAAATCAAACATTAAAACAATAGCAGTAAACAATAAAAACAATACACCATAACACAATAAAACTAGGGCCAGGCCAAATGTAATGGGTACAGATTAAAAAGTGCTGGGTGTGACAGGTGGATGTAGGATTTTAGGGTAAGTGCAATGTTCAGACCATCTTAAAACTCTGATAAAGTGCTTCTGGCACAGTTTCCTATTCTGGAAAGTCACATCGGAACAGCCAGGTCTTCAAACTCTTCCTAAAGACTGCCAATGTAGGGGCTTGTCTGATGTCAACTATTAGATTGAAATAACCTTTTCATACTAATTCATTGCACCTTTTGGGTAGTTTTGTTATTATTCAGTCACTTGTTTAATATGCTCCTAATTGATTGCTTTCTCCTTATTATGTTTATTGTATTTTAGGTATGGTGGCTTCATGACCAGAACTAGGTGGTAAGCTGGGAGTAAAGCAACTCTGTCCTTCTTGATGGTTGCATGGGTCCCTTGCTGTGGCTTCAGCATATTGCCCATAATGGTCAGACCACCACATGGAAATCTGTGGCTGGTGGGGAGTGCGACAGTGGCTGATTGGGTGAAATCAGACCTGATTCGACTGACTAGACTGCCATGAAGCCCCAGGATAGTCCAGAGTTTCCAATCAATTCTGGAATATTCCCTTACTTTGTTTAAAGCAGAGCAAAGCTGGATCAAGAAAAGAAAACCCTGGATGCTCACCAGAAGTTGGCATACATTGTAGGGTTGGCAGGCATTGGATTAGAGGTCATTCCAGTTTTTCTTGTTTGTAGTGACTTGCCCCGCGAGAGAAGTACTTTATGGCAGAGGAGGAACATAACTATTGAAAGTGAAAGAAGTTTTCAAACCTTTAATAGAATAAATCATTTTCAAAGGGAGGGGGACGATAAAATTAGCAAAGGTGAACCTGTCAGTGTGAGTGTCTAGACTCTAAACAAATGGCATACTTACTAGTCTCATCTTCCTCATTCCAATTTTGATGATAACTTTTTGATAAGATGATCAGTCAAACCTTCTGTATTTTGAAGCCTTCCTACTCATTCCATTGAATGGGCCTTGGGCTTCTGCCACCTGGTCTTCCTTCCTTTGATAATTTTGCTAAGCCTTACAATTGCTTCATAAGCTAATTGTGAGGAGGTTTACATTTAAAAGCAAGCAAACACAACTTCCCTCTTATTTTAAAAGCAGTACTTTTCAATGTGTTTATTAGCATATCAAATATTTTACCATGTGTTGATATTAAATGGCCTTTGCAGTTTACTGGGTACAGGAGATAAAATGTATTGCAAATGGTACCTTTTGGAACAGGTGGCACTGCGACACTGAAACGTACTAATCTCACCATCCCAAATTGACACCTCCTAGGAGGAATAGCCAATCTGTTAGTCATGCTTCACATTCCTCTTTCAGCGGCAATGTAACCGCCAACTCTTGAAGGCTGCACTGTCATGCAAGGCTTCCAGTGCTACATCTGTTTCTAATGTATAGTTCATAATTTAATGACGAGACACTTCAGTGGTCTACCCACTGCAAATCTCAGTTGTTAAAAATGTCTGGAGCAAGACGCCTTTAAATAGTAGGCACTTTTTTGGCACATTAATTTTCTCACATTTGGAAGCAGAAAACGTAGTAGTAGCTGTCACTTTGGGTAAAGCTGTTTACATTTAAATGTGCTTTAGAGCTTCCTGCCATGCTCCAAACAGCATTTTGGAGACATGCATGAAGTCCTTTATTCAGCACACCAAAGCTTTGCCCTCACCCATCGCCAGCAGCTGTTCCTTTCATCCTACAGGTAGCTTCTGGAGTTCCTCCAAGAGTTCCTCTGAACATGTCCGCTGGCATGGTTGTTGCTTCCAAAATGAGAGAGAACATTTCAGAATCCCTACTGCAAAGCAAATTGCTTGTCCCTCAATTCTTGGGACTGGGATCTAGCCTTGTTCAATCTGATTAGTGATAGCAGTATTCAAAGATTTTGTAAAGCCTGTTTGTTACACTTAATGTATTTCTCCTCAGACTGTGGCTTAGGAAATCTTACACAGCCAGCTTTAAAACAAGCCTTTGCCAGACCAGTCCTGAAATGCAGTAATCCACAAGTATTCTAAGTACTGAAATGAAATAAAAAAACCATGTAAAACCCTAAGCCACAGTAAACCATGGGATATGATATTTAAATATAATCTCTTCCTTTTTCTGTGTGCAGGGATGGAGAGCCAGAGAACTACATCCCACCACAATGCCTCAACTGCTAAAACCATATCCTCATATATAATTCATATTGGCTAGTAATGTGCTTACCAACTAACACAGCATCCATGGGCATCTTACAATGCGGTAGGCCAAATTATACAGGACAAAGCATGGTTATTTCACCAGTTGGGTGTATTTGGCAAGCTGAACACAAAGGTATTCATAACAACATACAAACTGAACAATATAAAATGAGGTACTCTTTTGAAAAAATTAAAAACATACATATTGATAACAGAATATATATAATGAATGCTGCATTGATCTAAATGGTGTGTTTATGACTGGGATTTGCAATGCACTACCCCAAATAGGTTTGTTTCTTCATTTCTTTGCACTGCAAGTTAACTCACCTTTCTTCCCCTAAATTTATCTTTTAGGTCAACATTTCACCTTCTGTTTTTGTATACCAGAGTGAAGCAGCTTTGTGGGGAGGGGGAGGGTGGAAGAGGAAGCAATTTCCTGGCTTTGGAAATCAATATAAACAAATGCTTTTCTGCAAGCCTTAAAGGAATAAGACAATCAAAGCAGCCACCTAGAGGAAGAAGCAGTCCTGTGACATTTATTCCATTAGGAAGCTTCCATTTGAAGACTGCTGTTGAAAACAAAACAATACAATACAATACAATACAAAACCAGGAGTTGGGCTAGAGGACAGTAAGTGCCTCTTTAAAAATAGTTTTGGCTATGGTTTTAAGAAACTGTATTGGAGATGCACACATTTTGAGTTGATGCTATGGATTAAATGAGAAATGAAAAGTAATTCAAGCACAATACACATGAAAATGTTACTACATAGGTTCTGCATTTGGCACTGGCATACTCTTCTATTGTTCCAATTTGGCAGAGACAGTCCTACTTAATCTTCTGTCATCAACCTGCTTTTAACATCTCCCAGATTGTCCCTCATCTACCCATCTTTCACACTCTGTCTTCTGCTTACCTCAATTGCTGTAAACTGAGTTCAAAGTGTAAAAGTAGTTTGCACTCAGCGCATCAGGGACACAGGATGCCATCTTGGCTACACTCTTACATTGCTTGGTGACATGTGTCTAGGTTGTGATCTGTGAAATGCTACAGTATACACTGAGAAATCAATGTGAATGTAGGTTCCCACATATTAGGACCTTCTTCTGAGCTTCAGGGCATGGATACTAGAGGTGTGCACAGTACTGTTTTTCAAAATGGGATCTGCGAGTTCTGGAAACCAAACTTCCATAAATAGGATTCATTTATTATTTATTTATTTACTGTAGTTATACCTGCCTTTCTCAACCCCGTAGGGGAGTCAAGGCAGCTTGCATATATAGGTAACAATTAGATGCCAAAAACACACATAAACACACACAATAAAAACATAAGCATTAAAACAATCATTAAAACATATAAAACCTTAAAACCAATTATTTAAAATCACGCAATCCAACATCGTAGTCCGCGCCTGTTCCAATTTGTCATTATACTATTTCACCATCTTTTTGCACTAATAGATTACTCCTTGAATGCTTCGTCGAACATCCACATTTTTAGCCTTTTCCTAAAGGCCAGGATGGGCAACAGGGCTTGAACTGACTTAGCCAAAATGGACCACATGGCAACCAAAATCGCTTGGTTTTCATTCTTAATTTAATATCTTTCAGGGTTTGTTCTTTTTTTTTTTTTTTTACAATTTTGCTAGAGTGGTGAGGGTGTGTGTTTGTTTAGGGGGCTGTGAGAGGGCATGGGGGGGGGGGGGTTGTTTAAATATTTTTCACCTTTGGGGGTGGTTTAGGGAAGGGAAAAGATAGCCTGACTCTCTTGAGTCCCCATGACTAAAATACTAGTATTTCAATCCGTCCCCAACCTCACCTGTCTTCTTACTTCTGACTCTGCCCTGCACCTTCCTTCCCCCACAAAATATTTTAATTAATTAATTAATTAATTGCAAAAAAAAAAGCCCTTTCTTTTCTTGTTCACCTCTTTGACTGGCTCATTTTCCCCTCTGCCCTACCTTCTGGCTTGTGTGTACTCCTGCCTGGTTTACCAAAAACAGTATAGGTTTTTTTTCTGAATTGCACCTTTTCAGTCTTCAGAATAAGGGGAAGCAATCTCATAGTAGGAGCACTCCCTTGAAAAAAGTGTGTGTTTGTTCCTCATTCATTAGTCTAGATCAGTGGTGTCAGACTTGTGGCTCTCCAGATGTTTTGGACTTCAACTCTCAGAATTCCTGGCTACTGGATAAGCTAGCTAAGGCTTTTGGAAGTTGAAGTCCCAAACATCTGAAGGGGCAGAAGTTTGATGCAGCTGGTCTAAATGTTTTTTATTCAAATGACAGACTTTGTGTAACTGTGGTTGATGCTTACATTACAATGTTTAATGGCATCACAAGGAGATACCACCTATAACATCAATCTTTTTATTATCACTACTGTGAATCATAAAATAGCATCCTTAGGGCCCTGGTTTGGTACTGAAATCTCAAGACCTGCGACAGTTCTTACCTTAGTGTACAATCAGGGCAGTGACATTGTGGTGAAATCCTTAGCCAGCATCTCCCTGTTTTGGCAGGAGAAGTCAGAAGGATTTTGAGATGGCTGACCTCATTGTCACTACAGCTACCCAAGGTTACAAGTTTACAAAAAATAGGGCCCTTCATATTTGCTTGCTAAGCTTATAGAAGAAGGCAAGTGAAGTAGACCAATCCATTACTCCAGAGCCAGTAGCCAAGTAAGCTGTCTACTGAGAAAATATAAGGAGGGATGGTTACCAATGCTCTTGTCTTTTGGCTAAACTAATGAAGAACAAGTTGAAATTCTTCCTCTGAAGCACCTTCAACTTAACCCAGAGTGGTGGTCTTAATGACATTCCTGATGGGTTACCCTGCTATGCTGGGGTCCTTTCTGTTTTATTGTGGTTAAGCAGTGGCTTTACAGCAAACCTGAGCTGTAACATCAAGGTCATTCCAGAATAGTTGATTGACTACATTTCTAGGTTTTCTGGGTAAAGCCTTCACCAATAAAATTTAAAACTTTGGGAATATCTGAATTTGGCTCCTCAAAAGAGTTTGCATGTGGGCATATAGCTCAAAGAATTTATATCTTTAAATTCTATTGAGTTTTGTTGTGAAGCTATTTTTGCCTTTTTAAATATACAGATATTCCTCGATTAACAAAGTAGATATGTTTCTTTAGTAGGGGTGGGTACCCTTTGGGTTGGCAGAACCTTGGGGGTTCATGTGACATCCAAAGGCTACATTTATAGTCCAGACTTTCTCAGAACACTTTTTTTTCTAGGAAAAAAATGACAAATCACCCTGTCCAGAAACCCCTGGGAGTTGTCACTCATTTTTTAAAAGCTTGTAGTCCACTCTTTATTGTTTGGTATAACCTGCCCCATTTTTCTAAATCAGATGTGTGTGTGTGTGTGTGTGTGTGTGGCTCATATGTCCGTCCCCCCCCCCCCCCCAAAGAGTCATGGGGGCAGAAATGTGCTTCTGGAACTACTAAGGTTGATCACCCCATCTGAAAGACATAGTTAAGGGCTGAAAAATGCGGTATAGAAATAAAGCAAATAATAGTTTAGCCATCATGACAGATATCCTCCTATGTTCCATTAGACTTTGCCTTGTTTTGTTCTGTTTTATGATATATATTGTCTCCATTTACAATGCACACAGTAAAATACAGACTGGTGCTATTTGCACCTTATCAGTGGTAAAGGCTAGCATTTTGTTAGATTCAGAAAGATGAGCAACAGACCACACATGCATGATTAATTGTAACTCCCTCTCTAACATGGGATATAAATTGAATTCATTCCCACACATGCAGCAGAAGGTTGTTTTATCTTATCAGTACTTCCAGGCCAAATTATAGTGAGCTGTTCTTTATAGAAGAACAGATTCCTCTCAAAGCTGGGCCAGATTTACTCCAGCTGTCTGCTGTCAAAGATCTCATTCAAATCAAAGTGCACTGCTGGTGTCCAGCAGCATTGAAAAAGCAGGCGTGGTCACATACATGGCAGAACTGAAAAAATCTTACAAAGGAGCTTTCCTGAACCACCTAATATTGAAAGTTAAACTCACATGCTACCCTCAATCTATCTTACAAGCTTTGTGGTCAGTTTTATTTGCCCCAGCATGAGGTGCTCCCATGGCTTGGAATTTGTTCGGTTATTTTTGTTGGCTTCTTGCACAGGCTTTGTGTGATTAAAGATCAGTGAGCTTGGTTCCCAATCTTCTGTTTTTGTTGTTAGTCACGCCTGGAAATAACGTCCCCACTTTTTATTATTATTTTTAAACAATGCGATTTCCTGTGATCAAGCAAAATGTAGGTTTTGATTAATTTAATGTGAGGTCATGTTATCTAAACAGACATTATTCAGTCATACTTGGCCTGGATTGGAACCAGTGAGCCAACCTTTTATTTTTGAGTAGTCAGACAATGAGGTGGTGTTTGATCTTCAAAATCAGCTAGATGCTAAACATAGCCATGAACAAACTGGAGGAATGGGATGTTCAAAATCCTCCCACTAGCCTGGTATTCATTCAGGCACCTGAAAAGAAATTATTTAGATACAAAGGAATTACCATGTGAATGGAGTTTCCGCACAGTTTCTGCATATGCTGTCTTGCATTTTTATCAAGACAGCAAACACAAACCAGCGTGAGAAAGCAGGTGCTCCTTTCCTCTATCTTTTGAGCATCAGTCTTTCCCAGCAGTTAGCCGGGTGCACTAATGGCTGAAGAACAGAAACTTTTTTTGTATTTAGATCCAAATTCCTAACCCAGACATTCATTTATGGGTTATTGTTGTTTTAGAAAAAGATGTGTCAGGCTTATTTTTATTTTATGGCAGATTATTTAAACTAGGAGCCAACAGATGAGGGTAAAGGAAGTCAATGTCTTCAAGAGAACCATACTGAGGAAAAGGTGGTTTTTTTTAGAACCACGTCCCCACAGTTTATATGCTCATTATTAAACACAGACCACAGAATCTAAGCCTGAAAACCCATATTCTGATAAATAGAGATCACAATTTGAGATAAAATGTGGTAAATATATGGTCATATCACAAAGCCTGGTGGTGTTAAGATTCATCTAGAACTGGAGAAAGGTTTCTGAAAGTATCAAGAGTTTCCAGTTCTTTTTGTTTTGATTGTCCTTGCCCATTCCTAAATTTGCATCCGAACTCTTTCTTGAAATATCTGGATTTCCCTCACTTTATTCTCTACCTTATGTTTTTCCTCTTCACCCTTCCGCTGGTCATGTGTCCACTCTAGATTCATGCACTATTTCAAAAAAAAAATTCACCAATTTTCATTCAGCCTTCCTTATTATTATTTAGGAATTATAGTAAAGGTGTCAATGTGCTTTAACAATACTATACTAGTTGAACATTAGCATCATGCCATTGTGGTGCAAAAATTTCTCTTGAGATCATTTTATCTCTGTTGAATCTGTCTTCTGCAAACAATAGCTGCATTTTCTGGTGATGGTAATCTTTGATGGTTCTATGGAAGTACAAACAAACAACCAAGATGAGATACATTTTATCTCAGAAAATACTGAGTTAAAGTAAAGTAACTTGGGAAGTAGGAACAAAAAGTATTTGATAACGCTGAGGGTTTCCAAATTAAAAAAAATATTGTGTGGGCCTAGAACCCTAAATTTGTCTGTACAGGAACAAAACCTGGGACTTTCATATTTTTTTCATATTTGAAGGAGTTCTGAGAAATGAATAATCATATTTTATCAATAATCCCATAGATAACTGGCTGCAATTCCATACCAACCCATTTGCTTGCTAATGATATGTTGGGGAGCCACTCTGAAAACCAGAAGGTATTCTGGGTGGAATAAAATTGCCTAACAGTGTCTTCAAAATATTCTGATAAATTGTTAAGAGTGCAGAACAGAGAAGTACTGACACACTTTGCATCTGGGGTAAAAACATAATGATGGCAAAAATTAGTAATGTGTTTTAGATCAAAGCATTCCAAGCTGATTAAAGGTTAAAAGATTCTTAGACACAACTTTATTATTAAAACCTGCATCAAAGAATGTAGTTTTTATTGTCACAAAGAATTCCTGAAATGGCAATTGTGAAGTCCATTTAATGGAAATCCTGCATCTTTATCACATCAAAGGCAAAATATTGCAAAGCATTTATATGAAGAAAGTATGGATGAAAGTATTTATCACAAATGAGTATGTCATATAAAGTCAGTAATTAGAATATATTAAAATTTTAATTCTCAGGCTGTCTTATTGCTTTTCTTAGGATTCATTTTTAAACCAAATTTATCAGGCCGTACACAACAATTAAAAATGACTTGACTAATTCTGCTTGATCATAGTAATCTCATTTGCATTAGTATAAAAATAAACCTCTAAGATAATAGATGCCATGGCCTCTACAGAAAAAAGGGTCATGATCCTGGGTTCATCAAAAGAATTTTCTTATTTGGTAGGACATGTTAGTTAAATCAAATATATATATTTGTAATTAGATTAAGAATGTGTTATTGAAGAGCATAGTAATTTTAGCACTGACCATCTTCTAAGTTTGTAGACGATCACTAATTTATTTATTTTTCTTTGTAGGAAAAAAGAATATCATTGTACTTGACAAGTGTGCAGAATTTGTAGACATTTTATACAACTGCAGATGACTGAGTCACAGAATGATTGTATTGAAGGTCTAGTTCTTTTTGCATTTTGCAAGAAAATAGCCCAGATCCCATACTGTTTCAGGCAATATAAAGTTCCATGAAACATATTTATACTTCCTCCTCCCCCACCTCTGGAAGTCCAGATGAATGCCATCTTATTTGTGTGGGGACTGTAGAAATGCAGCCAAATTCTGCTTGGGTACTTCCTGCTCAACTCTAGTAACTAAATAGCTACAGTAGAGTTTCTCAAACTGTGCTCCTCCAGATGTTATGAACTTCAGCTCCCACAATTTCTAACAGTAAGCTTGCTGGGATTTCTAGGAGCTGAAGTCCAAAATACCTGAAGGAGCACAATTTGAGAATCTGAGCTATGGTAAACACACATCAGCAGTGGTTAGGTAGGATGAATGCACACAGGGATTGTTGCATAAAGGAGGTACTCCAATTCCTTCTTTAACAAAAGCCTTAAAATGTCATGGGCAATGTCTAAATCGGTCAGTCCATAGCAGAAAAATTGATTCATCCGGGGCTATCCCTGGAGGTGGCCACATGAACTGTCAACTTACAGCAGTGATAGGTCAAAATCCAGCTTGTCCAGCTGGGCTGAGACCACACTGGACCATCATTACCTTAGTGTTTATATTATCACCACCGCTCCAAAATAATCATGGTGGTCTGTGTGAGCTCCTGGCTGTTACAAGTCCCTTTGTTAATGTCCACATTGGGAACCCTAATTGGCCAGGAGCTTACATGGACATATGTGGTTGTCTTGGAGCAGAGATGATGGTGACACAGGCACAATCTGCTGCCTTTTTCCTGTGGTGATGAGTGCAGGGAAAAGAGGATGTCTGCAGTGCCCCATGTGGACAGTAGACCTGTCTGAAACAGACTAGATCCTGCTGTCTACATTGCTCTGAAGCAGTAGGGTTGCTCTGGAGTTTTAGATAGACTCTGGAATTTGCCCTGACCTTTCTTAAAGTGCAGCTAAACCCGATTATTCCAATTTGCCCCCCATGATATCTATCAGAAGTGAAGAAATGTTATGAAGACAACCAAGCTCAAACTCATAGTGAGTACTAGTTATTATGCTCATGTAGATGAATCCATAGACAGGTATAACAGAGATTCATGCCTTCATATTTTGATCGAGGTCACCATGACTTGGACGATGGGATAAAATGTGCCATTCTAGCCCATGACGGTATATTGAGCATTACAGAAACATTATAGGTGATATACAAAAGAAGGCATCAATCTCACAGTACAAAAAATGTCCACAATGCTACTCCTGATGAATGAGGAACTCTGTGGAGTCAGTTTTCAAATAATTTTGAGAGGTACATACTAGAAGTCAGAAGGCAACACATTTCTGAGATATGTGTCAGTGAATCCGCAATGGGTGCACTTTTCTGTCATTGGAATCATCCTGGCATCTCCTTCTGTTTCCACAAGACCTCTGATCTACTTACAAATGTTTCAATATTCTAGTCACTATTGTCTTTCAGTGCTCCTTAGTACACAAAACATTATGAGTACCTGTTTAATCAAAGGCAACGTTTTTTTTCTAGGAAGAAATACATATTTAACAGTCTGGGAGTTTTTGAAATAACATTTACAGTGTAATCGTATGCATGTCTAATCAGAAATTAAATTCCACGGTGTTCAATGGGATTCCTTCCCAGGTAAATAAATTGCAGCTCTGGACTGTGAACAGATATATACTTATTTGGAAATAGTCCCTACTGGTCTTAAATCTCACCAGGAGTGAAGCTAATGGGGAAAGGGGCAAAGTGAGGCTATCCACTGTCACATCTATTCATTTTATTTGACCTGATATAAGAGGGGTAGGAGCCAGCATGGTGTAGTGTTTTGAGTGTTGGATTATAACTGAAGGGCAGAGTTTAAATTCCTGCTGGGTCATGAAACTCAGTGGGTGACCTTCGGCAAATCACACTTTCACAGACTAAGAAGAACACAATGGCCAAACACATCTGAACAAATCTTGCAAAGAAAACCATCTGATAGGGTCACCATATGTCCAAAATGACTTGAAGGCACACAACAATAAAAGAGATGGACTAAATTTGAACTAAATTCATCTTTATTTTATCTTTCCTCATCATCCCATTGTTACTCCAGGCATTTTCTTTTATTCTGGTTTGCTCTTGCTATCAGAGCCAGGGGCAGATGCATAGTGACTGGGTAAATGGGGTATTGCCCCTCTCAAATATGTATTGTGAACTCCCAAATGTCTAGTATCGCAAAGTGGAGCACTGAAAATCGTTCACTCCTTTGCTATATTCTCATTCTCTCAGTCAATTTGTTTGTTCCTTTTCTTTCAATACCATTCATAGGATTGTACTGTTTAGGGACAGGAACATAAAGCAGTTAGACTAGTGTGGGCAGGGGAATCTGAAATACTTAATGAAATATTTTTCCCTCTGAATAACCAATTTCATTTTCCATACATCAAGAAGATACACAGAAGCACTGCAAGGTGATGTTTTTCTTTAAGTTCTAATTTAAATAGCAGGAGCCCCCGGTGGCGCAGTGGGTTAAACCCCTGTGCCGGCAGGACTGAAGACTGACAGGTCACAGGTTCAAGTCTGGGGAGAGGCAGATGAGCTCCCTCTACCAGCTCCAGCTCCTCATGCGGGGACACGAGAAGCCTCCCACAAGGATGGTAAAAGATCAAAACATCCTGGCATCCCCATGGCAATGTCCTTGCAGCTGGCCTATTCTCTCACACCAGAAACTGACTTGCAGTTTCTCAAGTCGCTCCTAACATGACAAAAAAATCTTTTTAAATAGCATGCCAACTAAGCAATCATTTCAGTGAGCATTTACTGTTGTATGGGTGCAGGAGAGAAGTAGGACATACAGTGAATTTACAGAAGCAAGATTTTAAAGTACCTGAATACATTTGTTATAATAAATAACTCTTAAATGTGGGTGCTTAAAAAAAGCCTGCCAGGTTTTGTGACAAGACTTTATCTTCGGACTAAGGATGATCAAAACACGCATGGGTTTTGAAGTCAACCCCATTGCCCTTTATAATAAGAGGAAATGTATTTGCCTTCTTAAAAATGGAAAGCTAAATAGACTTGACTTCAGCAGTGAAAGCATTTCTTTTTTCCTTCAATAATCCATTCGTTTTAGAGTTTAACATGTCTTATTTTTTAAAATGCAAAGCATAAAATAGGGTGGTGGAATGTAAATTAATGAATATATTTATGACAAGATCTTTGAACATTGCTTATAAGCTTGCTGTCAGAATTAGTAATGCTGAAACCATATCATATTAGTGTGGCAGAATTGCTGTTTTGCTCAGTGTAAGCACACAGACCTAATCAGGCTAAGTCTAGAGAAGTTAGCAACACTACCATCTAGCAGCACCACCCAGATACTGACATTCAAAATCTCATTCCTTGGCCCTTAAATCTCAAAATGTAGTGCTTTTCCTGCATGATTAAAATAAAGGTTGGGTCTATACTGTAGAATTATTGCAGTGTGACTGCCATGGCTTAATGCTGTGGAATCTTGGGATTTGTAGTTTGATGAGGCATCAACATTCTTTGACAGGAGAGGCTAAAGACGTTGTAAAACTACAATTCTCATAATTCCATAGCATTGAGCCAAGGGAGGTAAAGTGGTGTCAAGCTACATTAATTCTGCAGTGCAGATGCACTCAAAAATGAATAACATTGATTTAAATCCAACATGGGGCTAATGGAAGTCATAGAATCATAGAGTTGGAAGAGACCTAATGGGCCATTCAGTCCAACCCCCTGCCAAGAAGGAGTCCTTTAGTGAAATGGGTTTTTCTCTTGTTCCTCCAATCCCATTCCAATCTGCTGAGGTACCCTAAAGTCTGCTCAGGGAGAAGACTTCATTAGAAGTTAGTTGATGGATACAATTCCACAAAATGGTGCCCCTGGATTCAGCTCATGAACATGATTTGGCTCCTCATTCAATATAAAATCAAGGATAGTTCTAGCCTCCCACAATGAATGAGGCAGACATAGCATGTTGGAGATTATTGTGGGTGTATCAACAGTTCTTCGCCTACATCAAAACCCTCCAGGTCAGAATAAGGAATAGACTCTTTTTATCCCCTTTTCATAAATCAAGTGTATGCTGTAATAGGTTTACTGAAAGGTTTTACAGCACTAGGACTCTGTATAGATGCTTTTGCTGAGGCTGCTTAAAAGGAGAGTGATGTTCTATATTCCCTTTCATGGTACAGCTCTGTCGGTTGTGTTCATCTCTGAGAAACTAGATTCATAAAATCCTCATAAAATTGTTCACTTTAATGTCAAGGATTTCTATTTTAATTGATATGGGAATACTATCTGTTTATTAAAGTGCATGCTTCCTGTGACATATCAGAGTATTGATCACAAGAGCAAACGGTATCCATTCATGTTTTGCCCATTGTGTGAGAGTGATGTGTTAGTGGAGAAGTGAGAGTATGTGTTCTGCATATTTTTAAAAAAATAGGCATGTTGCCAGAAGAAGCTGCTAATACCTGTCAAAGGGTTTTGGAAGAATTCTGAACTATTTAAAATAATCCAGAACATTGATCAAAGTCTACTTTAGTTCATGATTTCATGTTACAAAAAAATCAAATACTAGGTTGCATTATCCTGCCACAAAAGGGAAAAAAAGTTTTCACATATAGTGAAATGTCAAACAATTCTAATCCCACTCCTCAAACAAGCTACTTTTGATAGTGAATTAACTGTCTGGGGTTGTAGTGATGTCAAATTGTGTTACATCCCATCCATTTTCATTAGGAATGCTGAATTTATTCATATTTCTCCTTAGGAGATAGGGCAATTCTATAAATCAGGTTGCTCCAAGGTGAAAGAGCCTGACATAACTTAAGGTCTATTGGGTTCTTGCCAACAGGATGGAATTGGAAAAGGAACAACATTCAATACTTCCTTCCATTTTTGTTGTTCTGTATGTACCTCCCATTGTAAGCGTGATCCTGGCTGTGACATAACTTCCTCCCAAGTTGGGGACATGATAGAGATGAAAAGACTGCTTGAAAATGGTCAAAAAGAATTTTTTCACCAGTGCTCCAATTATTGGTAAAATTGAGCTTCTCCTCCCATACAGCCGATTCTCGATAAAGTAGGTTTGTTACAATCATGATTAAGTGGTGATCACATATGTGAATCAGTTAAAAAAACGGCATTGAGTTGCCTGTTTGGGCTGAAAAATGCGGTATAGAAATAAAGCAAATAAATAAATAAATAAATAAATAAATAAATAAAGATAAGTACATTTAGGTAACTGTTTCATATCCATCATTGCTAAAATAACTTCTTGCTTCTTTCAAAATGAAAACGGGTGAAGAATTGCGTCCCTGGAAGATGCTATGGCTAGTAGGGGGTTTGTATTGCTTTTACTGTTTTAATTGTTTTAATTGCTTTTACTTTATGGGTTTTTTGGATGTGTTGCCGATAATAATGACTGCTTAGGTTAATTGTTATCATTGTTATAATTGCTATTGTTATTGATGTTATGTTTTGTTGTCATGTAATGCGGGCATCGAATTGTGCCTTGTTGTGTAAGCCGCCCTGAGTCCCCCTCGGGGTGAGAAGGGCGGGGTATAAGCGACTGTAATAAATAAATAATAAAATTTGGCTACTGTGTATTCAAAGTCTTGAATCTAATTGCTAGTTCCAAATCAAATAAAATCCAATTTTGTTTGCACAGACCCAGTGACCAATGCAATCTATACAAAAATAAAAATGAAAGAGACCTGCCTTTGCGTCCAGGTACACCTTAATGCAGTTGTAGGCACAGTACACTAAGGGTCTAACCAAATAAATACAAATAGAAATTATACAATGTAAAACTTAAGTCATGCTTTCAGCCCGTATTTTAATAGCAGCTTATTGAAAATCAAGGTGTAGATCCTCCAAAAGAAAAACCATATGCTGATAGCTCTAATCAGAATAGACCCATCAAATCAATTGATTTTTGTAAATGTTGACTTTTTATTCAGGAATTGATCAATTGACTCACTGTGACTTGGATTAGTAACTGGATTTAGGCCACTGCTTCCTATACACTCCATCATGTCTCCTTTCCTTTCCTAGTATCTTAGGACAGCACTGTGACTCCCATATCTGCTGGATCAGTACCCATGGTTTCATTTCATTTCTAGGCATTTTCTAAGTCCTCCAGCAAAATTCTACAATATTCTTCCTTTATTTCAATAGATTCACTATTACTCACATTTTCCCGTGTTCATGGGAAGTCCAGGGAAGTATCTCTTGGGCCTATGGGGGTTGTACTCTGAATTGCCTAATCAAATCAGCAAAAAACCCTTAAATTAACATTTTTAAAAGGTCAAATTGTATATTCCATGACTCAGAAGTAACCATTTTTAAATATCCAAAATAGAAGCAGGTGTCTAGTGATCCTAAGAACAAAAATTACCATTTGGCTGCACAACCAATATGATATTGACATGTGTAATAGATTCTAACCTTTGACGGCTAGGCCGAAGCCTGAGAGTCAGTGGGCTGGGTCCCCATCTTGGTAGGGCAGCTTAGAAATAGCTGACATCTTGGGAGAGGCAAGGAGGCAGGGGAGGAGTCAGCCAACTCCTGATTGGTTTAAGCACCAAGGGGAGGAGTTGGGTGAGAGTGAAAAAGGCTGTCACTTCTGACAGGAGGAGAGAAGGGTCTAACAGAGACAGAGAGAAGGGTTCTAACGAACAGAGAGACAGGGAGAAGGATTTTAACAGAGCAGGGAGAAGGATTTTAACAGAGAAGAAGTATTTTAGACAGGGAGAAGGAAGGTTTTGAGTGAGTCAAGCTGTTAGGGAATAAGAAAGGGACAAGGGCTTCAGTATTACTGTACTAGGAGTGTCATTGAGAAGACTTGTCAACTTGTATTCATAGAGAGTACAAGTGAGCTTATTGCCCTATAATGGAGAGTAGACTGGAGAAAGTCTGGTTACTCTGTAAGACAGTCAGGGGGACTGATCTTAGAAACACACTGTTTCAAAGGGTTGAATAGTGTGAAGAAGATATCTCACTTCAAATAAAAGCTGTAGAAAACTTTATGTCCAGTAAGCCTAAGCCTCAGTAACAAAAATACGCGTGTGTACATCTCATTTTATGAGTTGTCATCTTCTTGAAGTTTAATAAACCTGTTATTAGTTCATTGTTAACTGGTGTCTGCCTCGGTCTGTCATACTTAGTGAAATCCAGTCAGCCTAAAAACCTCGTTATAGTCCAGTCAGCAAGCAAGGGAGCCCCAAAAGAAGAACCAGAAGCCTGGGTGCATATTGCTTCAAATATATTCACATCTTGTTTCCTCAAACAGTAAAATTGAGGCGGTGGCGGCAAAAATCTACCAGTGTTATCGGTCTCTTACATCATTAGTCATTCCCTCCCTCGAATTCCTGTCACACAGGTGTGATTAGAGACACCTCGCCTTTCGTTCTTTATTACAACATGAAATTCCATATTATCAATTGTATTGCTTTTCCCATGCATAGAAGATACATCATGAATGTATTAATTTGTGTATTTTATCTTCTGTTCCTCTTGATCACATTTGATTGGAATTTCTCATTTTCAGATTATTATGTTTGATATTTTCCCTCGTTCTGTTAAGAGCTTTCAATGATCTCTATAATAATAAAAGTGTGTGTGTGTGTGTGTGTGTGATGTTGGAAATTTTGAGTTTTTCAATGTCTCATGGATACCAAGGGATGCCTGGCAAGCTTCGCTAACCGCAGATGTCATGAATCAGGAATCAGGAACCGGGAATCTCAACAGGTTGAAGGCAAATGACAGAGACTTTATTCAATTTGCACAAAAGGGACACTCATACAGCACAGATGCTCAAAAGTACAAGTATAAAAGCATAATCATAAGCAGACATTTTTATACACAAGAGTTATCATGCCTTAACATTGCTGTTTTGAAACTCCCTCCCTTTCCCCTGATTGGCCAACTCTGGCATCTGCCAGGTCTTTGACTGATCAGGAGGCAGGTCTTAGCTGGTGCATGATGTATGTGAGCCTGGGTCCATAGTAAACATAATAATACATTTAGCTGGTGGACATGTTTTTACATTATATAAGATTCTTTTAGCATAGGCTTAGAAAGAGCAATTTTAAATAACGCCTAGTCAAATTGGGTTTTGTTTTATTGGCTGAATTATGAAGTTAAAAAAAGAGCTGTTGAATACTGAAACAAGCAAGCCGGAAATATCAGTTAGGAGTTCTGCCACTTCAGATAGCATCAGTTCAAGACAAAGAAATCTTTTTTTGTGCCATTTCCAGAATAATAAAAAAGGGAGGCGGGATTTGTAATAAAGATACCAGAAGTGGTAGAAGAAAAAGGGCCTAAGGATCCACAATCAACCCCATTGTCATGTTTTATATATACTGTTAATGGAGGCATTTTCCAAAGTGACATCTCTTGGCTACTTGTCTCTTTCAAATTCCAAGGACAGGCTTTGCTTCACCTTTCTTAAAGGCATTATTTGCTTATTACAATGGAAGGTGCAAAAGAAGCAGAAAATAACTAGTAACCTTAGTGGAGGTTTATTGCTATTGGCTGTAGCAAGGGCTATTTATCTGTGTTGACCTGAGCTGATTTATTACAAGGTACGCTCAGTGCTTGAGGAAAAGCTCGTTCTGCAGAAGTTGCACTCCAGTCAGTGTTTAATGTCTCCTTCACACACTAGCAGCAATTTTAGCCTGTCTCTTGACATTTGTATTGATTTGCAACTGAAGTGAAATCTGCAATATTAGTATTGTCACTGCCCTTGACTTGACTTAGCCCTTATTCTCACTGTAGGTTTTGTTGCCGATGAAGGCAGTTCTGATAATTCTCAGGTGTGTGCTTGTGTAGACAAGTATACAATATAACCAGGTAATCAGATCACTTAAAACATGATTTAGTGAAAAAAGGAAGTAGATTAAGTACCTGCTTAAGTTTCTTACATTGAAACAATATAAAGATGAGCAAATCACTCTAGTTCTGGTCTATTTCACTTTCATATGCCTTTACATTTGCACAGTACTATGTAATATTACAAATTTACTTCAAAATTATATTTAAATCAGAAGTCAGAAATAATGACATTAGGGAGAAGGTTAATTAGGATGAAACAGTGGTTCTTTTTCAAATAAAGCAACAATTGGTAATATGATATCTTTCAAGTAGTGAGTAAAAATTATTCTTTACTTTGGGGTGACCGAAAATGCTCTCTTGGAGCAATTTTAAGGGTTTTTTAAAAAAAATGCTGGACCACTTTCATTTTTAAATTGCAAAAATAATAAAAATGCAATTAATATCATACATTTGTGAAATATTTCACAATATGAATGAGTTCTCAGGGTCTTCATATCAAGAACATGTCTACCTCACAGGTTACTCAGGCCCCATCTACACTGCCATTTAACCCAGTTTCTGAATTGAATTGATTATATGGCAATGTAGACTCATATAATATGGTTCAATGCACATAATATGGATTCAGAAACTGGATTATGTGGCAGTGTAGATCCAGCTTCAGGTGTATATCTGTCCCAGAGAAGTCCCAAATTCAGCACAAACCTGCTGAATCCAGGGCCAGTGCCCAGATGGGCCAGTCCATACCTCTACTGACCTATCCCCTTGTTCCTATTGCTTATGATACACAAAGAAGTAATTTATATCTTGTTATACAGCCATTTTGTTAGGCTACAGAGTGGGTGTTGGCCAGTGAGCAGGTGTAGCTCCATCCTTCATTTGTCAAACCTCTCCCTCTCTCTTTGTTGGCCTTCCTTCACCTTCAGCCTCCTGGGCATTTCTGTATGTATGCTTCACTATTTTCAAATAGGACTTAGATCTTTGTACAATCATCCATGAACTCATTACAAGATCTCAAAGCTCTCTGTAAGCTTTGACAAGTGAGTGTGGAGGCATTTGGTCCATTCAGATATTTTTGGCCCATAAACACCCATGGCCCTTTACTATATTACACATGTTGACGAGTGCTTCTGAGAGTTGAAATCCAAAACACCTGGTCATCCAACTTTCTTCAGATGGATATGCAGTGAGCATGCAAATGCATCACATGGGGTGGTTCCAGATTTTTTTTTTAAAACCCAGGTCAGGCCAAACTTCTGCCCCTGCACCGGTAAAAAAAAAACCCCATGTTTTCCTGGAAGGGTGTGTGTGTCCAGATACCTTGGTGAACCTTCCAGCAGGATACCCAGACACTAATAACACCCCCTTCCCAGAAAAGCCTTAAAAAGTTTTAAAAAATACTTAGCCAGCCACCATTACACTGCTGCTGGCCATGTCCTGATGTGTAGAAATGATGCACTAGGAGAAAGGGGGGCAGGAGCAATTTTTCTCCTCTCCCCTTCTCCTGGTGCATCATTTCTACACACCAGGAGAGGGCTGGCAGCAGGGTAATGTTAAATAATTTTTACTTTTTAAGGTTTTTAAAGGGGGTTTGGGAGGGGGTGGGGACTGTCTTGAGTTTTTTAGGCTCCAAGAATCCAAAAATCTCAAAACAGCTGTTGGATTGGGACCGGAAGTCACAGGACGTGATGCCTGGGCCCAATCCACACAGCGCCCATAGTTGGAAAGACCTGGATCTTTCCAGCTGTCAAATTACTTCGGCACAAAGCAAGGTTTTCCTGCTTTGTGCCAAAGGAATTCTTTTTTGCCTGAGGTGTCATTTGGATGCTCCAGGTAAAAATGCGGGAGGGCACACATTTTCTACCCATGCACCTATGGAGAGGCTCTCATTAGATGTTCATTCTCTTTATACATTGATAACAAATGTTTGCAGCATTAGCCTATCTCTGTTATTCTGAGAACCAGCATTTTGGAAATAGGGATGGTGATGATAGTGATGATCTTTATTTCTACTATACTTTTTGTCCAAACTGGAATATCTTAACAATATATACAGCCAGCACTCCGTAAATATTATTATTATTATTATTATTATTATTATTAGTAGTAGTAGTAGTAACTTCATTTATATTCTGCCCTATTTCCCCAGGGGGACTCAGGGCAAATTCCAGCAAAAAGAAAAGGAAAATATTCAATGCCTCCATAAAACAAAAAAGTGCCAACAAATAATCCAAAATAACCCCACATATAAAAACAACATTAGAACCTAACATCAATAAATTAAACAAAACGTAATCAACAAAATTATGTAATGACATAATACCTAAACACTGAAAACATTGACATTTATTTACAGGAGCCAAGCAAAGTTCACAAAGTCATGAGGGTTGAATTGTGAGGCTACTGGTGACAACTGGGCCAACATGGACTAACAGAACCCAAATACAACCATTGTTCTCAACTAGAGGTCCAGTAGTGATCTCTCATTGCCTAGTTTTCCTCTTCTCTGTTTCACAGGTCCTGTATCCATGGATATAACCATCCATGACTTTAAATTTTTTAAAAAATCAAAAAGGAAACCTTGATTTTTCTATTGTGTATAAGGAATGCGATTTTACTGCAACACTGTATATAATGAGACGTGTGTGCACAAATTTTGGGGGGTCTACAGGAATCAAACCCTAGCAGATACCAAGGGACTACTTTAGTAATATTACTCAGCTACCTGCATTATTTAGTTTAATGACATCCTGCACATCCTCCTGCACTGAGAGTAGAGGAGATTTTTTATTGCTTCTGTTAACTGCAAAATAAATAGTGAGCCTCTCATGCCTTGTTACTGGAGTTTCAGATTCAAAAGCCTGACATTTAAGCTTAAATATTTATTCGTATTTGAAACAGCATGATTGCATAATAGCATGAAATCCATGAAAATACAGAGGATAATAGTGTAGTGTGATGCTTTGATTAGCTCTATGCCAACCTGAGAAGTAGGAAATGTCAATTTCCATTGGCTGTGCTGTGCTAAACCATATATTTAGGGAGAGATATGTGTGTGGTGCCCTGTGGTGGTGGTGGGGAAAGGCAATCAGGATTAAAGTAAACCTCCAGCAGTAAGGGGAATTGAAAAGAATGAGAAGCAAAAGGGAATGGGAGGTGGGCAGGGATGGGAGCGACAAAGAACAAAACACAGATTGCAAAATACTGACTATGTTTATTAACTGGCTACATGTGATTGTGGGATGTGGAAGCTAGCCAGGCAACACTGAAGTAAGGGCCCTTCCACACAGCCATATAACCCAGAATGTCAAGGCAGAAAATCCCACATTATCTGTTTTGAAATGGGTTGTCTGAGTTCACACTGCCATAGATCCCAGTTCAAAGCAGAAAATGGATAATGTGGATGTTTCTGGGGGCCCGTCCATGCCCCCCCCACTTGCACCAGGAGAGCTGCTCTGAGGGAATACTGCAGGCCTGGTAAGTTCTTTTTACTTTTCAAAAGGTTCTGGGGGCTTAGGGGGAGGGGTGGGTTTATTTAGCCCAGTACACTTTTATAGAAATAGTGCCTTCCAAAAAGGCGTGGAATAAATCCACTATAAAACCACGGTTTTCCTGATTTGTAGCAAAGTGTTCCCACAATAAAGGTCTGGTCTGGACAGGCTCCCAGTCTAAACTTAATAGTAAGGTTACTACAGAAGAATGACTCACTCAGACTAAGGCTTACAGTATCATTCACGTACTTGGGAATTTCTTCTCTATTACAGACGTATCATCCTTACTTCTCAAGGAATGCTTTTTATGAGATGGGTTGTATTGGGTCACTTAAACAAATGTCATGCAATAGTGGTGGAAGGCACACATGAGTGCATAAGTGTCATTTATCCCTAAATTGCAGATCCCAGGATTCCATAGAATGGAACCATAGCAGTTTAAGTTGAATCCTAGCGGTATACTTGCATAGTATGAAAAAGCCCTTATGTGGGTGAAGGACAGAAGACAATCCAAATTCTTTATGAAAGCCAGAAAGGCTGTTATTACATGCTTACCTGTTGAACAAGTGATTTATGCTGGGTTAGTATTTGAGCAGAAGGTAAAGTTCAGAATGTAGGTGATATTCAAAACACACTGTCTATTGATAATCATTATGAGTGATCCCTCATGGCCGAGTATGATTGTCTTCCAAACATAGAGTCTTGATTTATTTATTTATTTAAAACATTTATATTCTGCCCTTCTTACCCCGAAGGGGACTCAGGGCGGAGCACAGCATATACACGGCAAACATTCAATGCCGGTACACAAATTCACATACAATACATAAACATTAAAAAAAATACCAAAACGTTAAAATACACTATTTAAAACCGTCCTGTCATCCGCATCAAATCTAATTAGCCTGATCATCTTTCCTATTGCCGCTTTATTGCCTTGTCCCAAAAGCTTGGTCCCACAGCCAAAGTTTTACCATCCTTCTAAAGGGCAGGAGGGAGGGGACCGACCTGATATCACCAGGAAGGGAGTTCCATAGCCGGGAAGCAATCACTGAGAATGCCCTGTCTCTCTTCCCCAGAAATCACACCTGTGACAATGGTGGGACGGCAAGCAGGGCCTCCTCCTCGGATCTTAATTTCTGCGATGGTTAATAGGGGGAGATGCGTTCGGACAGGTAATTCGGGCTGGGGCCATTTAGGGCTTTATAGGCCAAAGCCAGCACTTTGAATTGTGCCCGGTATCAAACTGGCAGCCAGTGGAGCTGGCGTAACATGGGAGTTGTATGCTCCCTGTATGCCACCCCAGTTATTAACCTGGCTGCATCTCATTGGACTATTTGAAGCTTCCAAGCAGTCTTCAAAGGCAACCCCACATAGAGTGCATTGCAGTAGTCTATCCTAGATGTAACTAGAGCATGGACCACCATGGCCAAGTCTGATTTCCCAAGGTATGGGCACAGCTGGTGCACAAGTTTTAATTGTGCGAACGCTCCCCTGGCCACCACTGCAACCTGTGATTCCAGGCTCGGTGATGAATCCAGGAGAATTCCCAAGCTGCAAATCTGTGCCTTCAAGGGGAGTGTAACCCCATCCAACACAGGTTGTGACCCTATACCCTGTTTGTCCTTGCGACTGACCAGGAGGACCTCTGTCTTGTCTGGATTCAACTTCAATTTGCTTGCCCTCATCCAGACCGTCACAGCCGCCAGGCACCAGTTAAGGACTTGGACAGCCTCCTTTGCATCTGGTGGAAATGAGTGATAGAGTAGGACGTCATCTGTGTACAGATGGCATCGAACTCCAAAACTCTGGATGATCTCACCCAGCGGCTTCATGTAGATGTTAAACAGCATGGGGGACAATACTGAGCCCTGAGAGATCCCACAGGACAATGGCTGTGGGGTTGAGCTGGATCCATCCCTGCAAGATGCCCCAGAAAGACACCGTGGTATCGAAGGCCACTGAGAGGTCCAGGAGAACCAACAGGGACACGCTCCTCCTGTCGAGCTCTCCACGGAGATCATCCACTAAGGCGACCATGGCTGTCTCACTTCCATGACCCGGTCTGAAACCCGACTGCGATGGATCCAGATAATCAGTTTCGTCCAAGAACCCCTGGAACTGTGAGGCAAGCACACGTTCCAAGACTTTGCCCAAAAAGGGGAGATTGGAAACTGGCCGAAAGTTGTTCAAATCAGTGGTGGGTTTGTGACTATGGAGACCTATTCTGGATCTGCATGGTCTTTCAAAATGAGGACATAGATTACCAGGCGGAAGGTGGTCATGACAAGGGTTTGCTTGATGCACCTTCCCCTTGGCACATTTTTTTCTTTTGCTTCATATTCATGTCGGCAAGCTGGAAGCCAAATTAAGTAATAGAAGTTCAATATGTTGATGATAACATAGGGCCCTTCTAGACAGGCCCTATATCCCAGGATCTGATTCCAGGTTTTCTGTTATCCCAGATCCCATATTATCTGGTAGTGGGGACTCATATAATCAGGTTTAAAGCAGAAAATCTGGAATTAGATTGTGGGATATAGGGCCTGTCTGGAAGGGTCCCTAGTCTGTCCTCATTCATATGAAAAGCTTGGCCATTCACATTAGACTGAAAAAAACCAAAATGTTCTACCAACAGGCACAAATCAAGTTATCTGCCAGCAATACAGTTTAATGGTGCCTATTGTTACTCTTCTATCAATATGATATATGAGAGAATGCTTCATTAAATTTTGTCTATCCAGTCTGTCAAGGGGGAGGGGGGAGGCTGAAACAGACCATGTTGTTGATTACCCTCTCATTTGAATGGCTTTAACTACCTAACCTTTTGTAGCCGATGCTCTGGGTCAGTACAAGCACAGGATGCAAAAGCAAGTTGGTTTTTTAAAAAGTTAATTAACTTGTAAGACTAGCATACTGTAATTATTTGACTTAAGAAACAATGAGGGAAAGCTGCTAAACCTCTATCAACAACTCCTCTCTCCAGCACATCCCCCTTCTCTGAGTTGCTTAAGGAACTGCTAATGAAGGCATCTTTTAGAACTGCCTGTATTCTCAGAGACACCACGAAAAGGCCTGAGACCATGAAAGAAGAGAACAGGGAGGTATGCTTAATATTTAAATTGTCAATCCCTGAGACAGAGTCTTAATTAATGATAGTGGTTCAGCTCTTCCAGAGAAGAGAAAGATTGCACATCAAAGCGGACATAGGATTTTTTTTTTTAAAAAAAGTGGTCTGATAGGAATCTAATATCTTGGCTTTTTATAAGTAAAGGAAGCCAGCAATGTTGCAACCTTTCAAAGGGTTAAAGGATTCCAATTAGCTTGCGGGTCATGTATCACACTTGAAGTGTCTAAGCTTAACGACACACTTCATTGAACTCCATCTAGCAGGCTTCATGCTTATGAAGGTGTTCCTCTTGATTGCTTTTCATCTGGGCTACAAAACGATTTGGTTGGAGGCTGACATTGATTAAGTGCAAGAGAACCGTGTTTTACTGTGACAGCTGCTAGGCCTCTGTCAACAAATCAATGGATTTTTTTTGTCTTCTTAACTCTACCATTAGCATCCTGCTGTTACCAGAGATGAAAAACATCTCTATAGCTGCCTTTGTGATTGACCACTTTCTGATTTGCCACTCACATAAACGGTTCTGTGAAGGATGAGCCTTAACCTTGTACTTAAGGAGCATTGGATTCTTCAGAATATATAGAGCACAGAAGGGCAAGGCATTTTGCTTGTTACGAGAATTAAAAACCACTTAGCTCAAGGAAGGCTGTGTCTCTGTGTAACAACAGGAGGATTACAGCCCTGTCAATGCAGCAGTAGACCACTAGTTTTAGAGCAAAGTCTAGTGCTTATTTATTCTAAAATGGGAAAGACTGACATGTTTCAAGACAGTTTGGACATCACGATCCTAGAGCAAGAGGAGCAGTTGAATAGGAAGTAACCTGTATATGCTCAGGGATGTTTCTTCTTTTAAGCTTAATTCCCAAACTTGGAAATATTATTTTTATTACAACACAGAAAATCCCTAAATAAAATTATTATTATTATTATTAATAATAATAATAATAATAATAATAATAATAATGGGGTTTTCTGGGATTGTATATTTCTGCCGCTTCTGCTATTGTTCATTTGTACTTTGATTCTGTAGCCCACTAGTCGATGGATATCCAGAATCAACAGCATCCACCACGGTCCTTTTGACCTGGGCATCAACTGAGCCAGTATAGACTTCATTTTGGTTTGTTTCTCCATAGTGCTAATGGGTTAGATGCCCTTAGTTCCACTCCTCAGCTGAGATCTCTCTGACTTGGTTGGACCTGCTGGTAGTTACACTAGGGCCAGCACAGCTCTCAGTATCCTTGGAGCAGAAGGCCCCCACCACGACAAGGTGGCACCCATCGGGTTTTGGAACACAATACACCAGACATCATGATTGTGGAAAAGAAAAAAGTTTGGATTATTGATGTTGCCATTCCAGGTGACAGCCGAATTGACAAAAAACAACAGGAAAAACTCAGCCATTATCAGGACCTCAAAATTGAACTGCAAAGGCTCTGGCATAAACCAGTACATGTAGTCCCAGTGGTGCCATGCCAAAAGATCTCAGCTGGCATTTGGAAACAATAAACATTAACAAAACCACGATCTGTCAACTGCAAAAGGCCACCTTACTTGGATCTGTGCGCATCATTTGAAAATACATCACACAGTTCTAAACGCTTGAGAAGTGTTTGACTTCTGGTTTTGTGAAACGAAATCCAGCATATATATCTTGTTTGCTGTGACATACTGTGATTTTATGTCAGAATAATAATAATAATAATAATAATAATAATGAGAAACAACTGGAAAAGCTGATACGATATTAGGATTTATCATGGGGCTGCCCTTGAAGACTGCCCGGAAGCTTCAGATGGTCCAGCGCTCGGCAGCCAGGTTGTTAACAGGAGCGGCACTCAGGGAGCATACCACTCCTCTGTTGAGCCAGCTCCACTGGCTGCCAATTTGCTACCGGGCACAATTCAAGGTGTTGGCATTAGCCTACAAAGCCCTAAACGGTTCTGGCCCCTCTTACCTCTCCGAACGCATCTCCTCCTATGAACTGGCGCGGACATTAAGATCGTCCGGGGAGGCCCTGCTCTCGGTCCCGCCTGCATCACAGGCACGATTGGCGGGGACGAGAGACAGGACCTTCTCGGTGGTGGCCCCTCGGCTATGGAATGCCCTACCGGTTGACATCAGACAGGCCCCCTCGTTGCTGGCGTTTCGGAGGAAGGTCAAGACTTGGCTCTACGAGCAAGCGTTTGGCCAATCAGTGCAACTGAACAACTGAACACAGGAAGTCGGTAAAACTGAACATAGGAATGGCACAAGGATTATGAAAATGGATCTTGTTCTGTTGAGGCGTCATGAATTGATAAGAAATTGATAATAATTGTTGATTTTGTTGTAATGTGTGATGTGTTTTTAACTGTATATTACTGTGTAACTTGCACTGTGTAAACCGCATTGAGTCGCCTAATCTAGGCTGAAAAATGCGGTATAGAAGTAAAGCAAATAAATAAATAAATATAGAAGTAAAGCAAATAAACAAAGACTCTGGCACAACATGTGATCCAATACAAAAGCCAGCAGAGTGATCTTGTCTGCTGTGGACTCATGTTGTTGTGTTTCAAATAATAATAACAACTTTATTTTTGTATCCCATCTCCATCTCCCCGAAGGGACTTGGGGCGGCTTACATGGGGATGAGCCCGAACAGTATAATTAAAAAGCAGCATGCCCAGTGACAAAGTTAGCTGGAAGTATTCTGGGACCTGTCATCCCCCCCCCCCCCCCCCAAGGAACTTTTCACAGCTGACATCTTCTGTGATGACGCAGGACTGAGCTAAAATGTTAGATTTGCTGAATTTTTTTTCTCTATATATAACATCCTTGCTTTTGTCTCCTACCTGCAGTTAAAGCTGATGTCATTCTTGGTTTTATCAAGGAGTAATATCATTGATTTTACATCCGATTAAACACTTGAATTAAGTAGGTTCCTTCCAAATTTCCTTACACTTCAGGTATGCTCATTATAAACATTAGGACTGAAAGCCAGCCACAATTAACTCAAATCCCATTGATTCTATTGGAACTACTTTACTTATGAGAAAATCCAGTGTTAAATGTTTTATTTCTGTTCCATTGTTTCTGCTTATGTAATTTTTCCAGACAAGACACATTAGAGCAAATGGCCATTATTTGGATAATGGACAACCAAAGTTCTATTAAAGGCTTTCTAAGGCGTTGTCTATGCTTGCATACTTCACAACACATGGGGACTTCCAATAAGTATCCAAAGTTTTAACCACTTAGACAGGTGTAGCTTTGCAATAAGAGGTCAGAGGACATTATGGAGTCTACAGGACTCCATGGGCTTCGTGGCCATCTGGACAACTGGATGTATTTTTAGAATTTACAAGGATTGGTGATGATAGCTGTATATATACTCTTACATTCTCATAAAGAAAAAAGTATGTGTTACAAGTGGATGGAATTGATCAATTCCCTATACTGAATAGTTGAAGTCTTTCAAGAGCATAACAAACTCTCACACTTCGGTTCAGCAGGTCAATTCTCACAAGAACTTGCTCTCTCAAGTCAGGCCCAACCTACCTCTTAATCATTTCACATTGTGTTGAAGACTCTAAACTATGTCAGAGACAGGATCCGCTCCTTGCAATTGCATTTGAGAAGCTTGAAAAAAGAGAAAGAAAGCAAAATAAGGGAAACAAAATATCTTGGCGGTCTAGGTCTATTATGGGATTGCAACAGATTTTATGGCAAGTTTAAAGTATGAATTTCATATGGCAAATATTGCATTATTTCTTTAACATATGTATATTCTCAATTTCTTCCTAGAAGTTAAGATAGGATTCAGTGCCCTCTGTCCCTCTTTCTATTATCACAATAATCATGTGAAGTAGCAGTAGAGAGAATGGGATAACCTTGAAAGTGTGAGACTCCAATACATCTGTAGCCTCTTCTCATGATTAGAAAAATCTGTGTTTTTCAAGGTGCTGGATAGAATGGAGACCCTTGCAACAGAGGCTCTTCTTTTTAGACCAACCACCTTATCACACTGAGAAATTTCCCAGTCGCAGGACACTTCAGCTTCTAGTCAAACATGGAGAGGCACTGAGCTCATCACATGAGTTAAACTACTTCTGACAGTCATGAATAGCCCTCCTTGGCTGAAAAGAATCAGAAGTGTCTTGAAAAGAGGGAACTCTGAACATGGGCCAGCAATCATGTTCAGAACTCCTACCTCTTACCACACTTTACTCACACCTTTACAACTAAAAGACAGGTGTGATGAGAATCATCAAAGTTTCCCATCCTGTTTCATTGCCCAGCCATCAGCAGTCTCTTGTATCCTCTGGGGTTTGATGCGGATTAGTAGGATCCCATGGAAAACAATGATTTTAACCTGGATCACTATATCTTGTATCCTCTGGGGTTTGATGCAGATCAGTAGGATCCCATGGAAAGCAATGGTTTTAACCTGTATTGCTGTCTCTTGTATCGTCTGTGGCTTGGGCAAAATAATTTGTCCCATGGGAAGATGAGGCTTTAAACTGATGCCAGTCTCCTTTAATGTAAGGGGCCTTAGGCAATGGATCTCTTGGTTTTGGATATTGTTGTTTCTCCTGATTAAAAACAAAAAAGTAATACTGACCTTATGGTGAATGTAAGATGAATGTATTTCCATGTGTGAGTGTGCTAGGGAGACAGGCCATGAAATGGGACTGCTGACGATGTAAGAGGGGTAATTCTCTACTCTTAAAGGGATGATCACCTATGTTTTCCCCTGTTAATTTGATGATGTTGCAACTCTATCCACATAAAAAAGTAAAGGAATTTGCATACCTAGTTTGAATATTCTCCCCATGCACTCAGTTGACTCTATCCTCAATGTCTTAGCTATGAGTCAATCATGGATTCTAGAGACGGGGGATCATTGCCAGTAAAAAATTAATAAAGACAAGTTAAAGAAAGTAGCCATCCTGTTGGTGAGTGGTGATGGTATAAATTGGATGTAAAGGCATCCAATCTTACATTTTGATTGATCCGGAGTTTGGTATTCACTACTGACCACACAACACCGAACTCCCCCCCCCCCCCAAGCCTTACCTCATCTGAAAACTTAACCATTTTTAATCAGTGGAGAAGGAGTCCCTGAAGATGACTTTTGCTCTTTGACCCATTATAGAAAAATAGCCGGATGCTTCTTTGCTGTCCCCCCTGCTCTCACCAAAAAAGCAAAGGATCATATTTTCAAAGTTGAAGCTGAGAAAATATGGGTGATTGGATAGGAGATTAGAATAGATACATCCCATAGCTAGGTCTACTGATGCAGAATCATGGGCAATAATTCTGTAACCTTTCATAACACATGCTACCTAATGGTAGACTCTGTTCTAGTGTCTCACTTAATGCTTTTTATATTGACTCTTAGTGACCAACACTATGAACGTATCTTCTCCCTCTCAGCTTTTCTTCCCTGGTTGAGAGCCTTCTGCTGACAGCTCACTTGATACATTTTCCAGACTATTTTCTGGGTAGTAGTAAACCTCAAATTCTGTTTTTTTTGGAAATAATTTAAAGAGCTGTCCATGTCTCTTCCACTGGGCACACAATAAGGAGGAAAAGTAGGAAGTGAGGAGACCTCTGTAGGCACTGTGCTACCGGCAGGCCCCTTGGGTAATTTTTGGGGGAGGAATAGGGGGCTGGACAAGGCTGGATGCCATCTCCCAAGAGAAAGCTCAAGATTTGGGTTGGGGATGGGGACAGAAATCTGGGAGAAACTGGGTTAAAATAAGGGCCCTTGATTTCAAGCTGTTTGTAGAAATACGCATTTGAAGCATGTTGTAGTTATTCTTCCTTTCATTAGAGACATTTGAGATTGGATAACAGTTCTTGGTGTAGGCTTTACAAAACGAAGAACTCATAACTGACAAACATACATTCAAAGTTGTGTCATTTGTTGTTTCAACATATGGCGATCCTAATATGAACCTGTCATGACGTTTTCTTGGCAAGATTTATTCAGGAGAGATTTATCATTGATTTTCTTAGATGCTCAGTGTGCGTGAATTGACGTCACCCAGTGGGTTTCATGGTCAAATAGAGATTCAAAACCTAGTATCCTGAGCCAGAGCCTTACATTTATATGACAAATAGTTCACTAGCCATTGGCCATCTCTGTGAAAGTGAAGATGCACAGCTGTTGAGTGGCCACAAGATCTTCAGAACTAATTGCAATTCAGTTCTTTGTTCAGGAAGTGCTTGTGTTTTCACCAAAGTGCACTGAAGACATAAGATACAGAGTGTCAGAATTCCAAGCAGATCTGTGGTTGATGGCTCCCTTCACTAGAGGAGAGGTTGTAAAACTGGAAATTCATTTTTTCCTTATCATCAGTTACGTCTGTCTAAACCTACTGGAAGCTGCAGACTAACACCAGCATTAGAGACATCAGTTAACTGCTCTTTCTGTATGTGGCTCAAATCCAACTACCCTTTCTGTAGGTAAAGGTAAAGGTTTTTCTCTGATATTAAGTCCAGTTGTGTTGGACTCTGGGGGGGGGGGGGTGCTCATCTCCATTTCTAAGCCGAAGAGCCGGCGTTGTCCATAGACACCTCCAAGGTCATGTGGCCAGCATGACTGCATGGAGTGTCACTCCCTGGATTCGAATCTGCAACCTTTTGGTCAACAAGTTCAGCAGCTCAGTGGTTTACCGGGGGCTCTGCCCTTTCTGTATGTTGCTTCAAATGTCCAATGGGTGGCAGCCAAGTTCCTCAAAGGAGCAGCGTACAGGGAGCATACAACCCCCTTGTTGTGTCAGCTCTACTGGCTGCCAGTCTGCTACCAAGCACAATTCAAAGTGCTGGCTTAGCCTATAAAGCCCTAAATGGTTCTGACCCACTTTACCTGTTCCAAACGTATCTCCCTCTATGAATCACCTCAGAGGTTAAGATCATCTGGGGAGGGCCTGCTCTTGGTCCTACCTCCCTCACAAGCATGGTTGGCAGGTCTACTCACTGGTGGCCCCTCAGCTGTGGAACTCCCTCCCTAATGATATTAGATCAGCCCTCTCCTTCCTGGCCTTCAGAAAAAAAAGTCAAAATATGACTTTGGGACCAAGCCTTCATATAATAATTGTAGTGCAATAAATGGATACGGAATATATGCAATGACTACGGGAATAGCCTAGATTATGATTGTGGATGGTGTGGTTTTTAACAGTTGATGTAATGTTTTAAATGTTAACTTGTGATTTTAATTTAAATTTCTATTTTAATTGTTTATTGTTTTTATGGCATTGAATTGTTGTTGTTGTTCATTCGTTTAGTCGTCTCCGACTCTTCGTGACCTCATGGACCAGCCCACGCCAGAGCTCCCTGTCGGCCGTTACCACCCCCAGCTCCTTCAAGGTCAGTCCAGTCACTTCAAGGATGCCATCCATCCATCTTGCCCTTGGTCGGCCCCTCTTCCTTTTGCCTTCCACTTTCCCCAGCATGATTGTCTTCTCTAGGCTTTCCTGTCTCCTCATGATGTGGCCAAAGTACTTCAACTTTGTCTCTAGTATCTTTCCCTCCAGTGAGCAGTCGGGCTTTATTTCCTGGAGGATGGACTGGTTGGATCTTCTCGCAGTCCAAGGCACTCTCAGCACTTTCCTCCAACACCACAGCTCAAAAGCATCTATCTTCCTTCGCTCAGCCTTCCCTAAGGTCCAGCTCTCACATCCGTAGGTGACTACAGGGAATACCATGGCTTTGACTAGGCGGATCTTTGTTGCCAGTCTGATGTCTCTACTCTTCACTATTTTATCGAGACTGGACATTGCTCTCCTCCCAAGAAGTAAGCGTCTTCTGATTTCCTGGCCACAGTCTGCATCTGCAGTAATCTTTGCACCTAGAAATACAAAGTCTGTCACGGCCTCCACGGTTTCTCCCTCTATTTTCCAGTTGTCAATCATTCTTGTTGCCATAATCTTGGTTTTTTTGACGTTTAGCTGCAACCCGGCTTTTGCGCTTTCTTCTTTCACCTTGATTAGAAGGCTCCTCAGCTCCTCCTCGCTTTCGGCCATCAGAGTGGTGTCATCTGCATATCTGAGGTTGTTAATGTTTCTTCCAGCAATTTTCACCCCAGCTTTGCATTCACCCAGGCCCGCACATCGCATGATGTGTTCTGCATACAAGTTAAAAAGGTTGGGTGAGAGTATGCAGCCTTGCCGGACGCCTTTCCCAATCTTGAACCAGTCTGTTGTTCCATGGTCAGTTCTGACTGTTGCTACTTGGTCCTTGTACAGATTCCTCAGGAGAGAGACAAGGTGGCTTGGTATGCCCATCCCACCAAGAACTTGCCACAATTTATTATGATCCACACAGTCAAAGGCTTTAGAATAGTCAATGAAGCAGAAGTAGATGTTTTTCTGAAACTCCCTGCCTTTCTCCATTATCCAGCGGATATTGGCAATCTGGTCTCTCGTTCCTCTGCCTTTTCTAAACCCAGCTTGAACATCTGGCAACTCTCGCTCCATGTATTGCTGGAGTCTTCCTTGCAGGATCTTGAGCATTACCTTACTGGCATGAGAAATAAGGGCCACTGTACGGAAGTTTGAGCAGTCTTTCGCATTTCCCTTTTTTGGTATGGGGATATAAGTTGATTTTTTCCAGTCTGATGGCCATTCTTGTGTTTTCCATATTTGCTGGCAAATGGCATGCATCACCTTGACAGCATCATCTTTTAAGATTTTAAACAGTTCAGCTGGGATCCCATCATCTCCTGCTGCCTTGTTGTTAGCAATGCTTCTTAAGGCCCATTCAACCTCACTCCTCAGGATGTCTGGTTCTAATTCATTCACCACACCGTCAAAGCTATCCTCGATATTATTATCCTTCCTATACAGATCTTCTGTATAGTCTCGCCACCTTCTCTTGATCTCTTCAGCTTCTGTTAGGTCCCTGCCATCTTTGTTTCTTATCATACCAATTTTTGCCTGAAATTTACCTCCAATGTTTCTAATTTTCTGGAAGAGGTCTCTTGTCCTTCCTATTCTGTTGTCTTCTTCCACTTCCATGCATTGCTTATTTAAAAATAGTTCCTTATCTCTTCTGGCTAACCTCTGGAATTGCGCATTTAACTGGGCATATCTCCCCTTTTCACTGTTTCCTTTTGCTTTCCTCCTTTCTTGGGCTACTTCCAGTGTCTCAGCAGACAACCATTTTGCCTTCTTGGTTTTCTTTTTCTTTGGAACGTACTTTGTTGCCGCCTCCTGTCGCGGACTTCTGTCCATAGTTCTTCTGGGACTCTGTTTACTAAATCTAGTCCTTCAAATCTGTTCTTCACTTCCACTGTATATTCGCTAGGAATGTTAGTGAGATCATATCTAACTGGTCTGTGTATTTTCCCTGATCTCTTTAGTTTTATTCTAAATTGGGCAATAAGAAGTTCGTGATCTGAGCTACAGTCAGCCCCAGGTCTTGTTTTCACCGACTGGATGGATGTCCGCCACCTCTGGCTGCAAAGGATGTAGTCAATCTGATTTCGGTGCTGACCGTCTGGTGAGGTCCATGTATAAAGCCGTCTTTTAGGTTGTTGGAAGAGAGTATTCGTTATACACAGCGAGTTTTCCTGGCAGAATTCTATCAGCCTGTGTCCCGCTTCATTTTGTTCTCCCAGACCATGCTTGCCTGTGATCCCAGTTGTCACTTGACTTCCCACCTTGGCATTCCAGTCTCCTGTAATGAAAATAATGTCTCTTTTTGGTGTATTATCCAGTAGGTCCTGCAGATCCTCATAGAACTGATCTACTTCTGCTTCTTCAGCAGCTGTGGTTGGGGCGTATATTTGGATCACTGTGATGTTGAAAGGCTTTCCTTGCACTCGAATTGAGATCATTCTGTCATTTTTTGGGTTGTATCCAAGCACCGCTTTAGCGAATTTCTTATTAATTATGAAGGCTACTCCATTTCTTCGATGTTCCTCTTGTCCGCAGTAGTAGATCTGGTGGTCATCTGATGTGAAGTGGCCCATTCCAGTCCATTTCAGTTCGCTGACCCCCAGAATGTCTATCTTTAGTCTTGACATCTCACCAATAACAACATCCAATTTGCCCTGGCTCATAGATCTTACATTCCAGGTTCCTATGGTGTGTTGATCTTTAGAGCATTGGATTCGTCGTTCGCCTCCAGTACCGTCGGCCGCTAGCCTTCCTTTCGGCTTTGAGCTAGCTGCGTCATCACATCTGGGGCTAGTTGAACTTATCCTCTGCTCCTCCCCAGTAGCATTTTGGCCATCTTCCGACCTGGGAGTCCCATCTTCCAATGGCATACCGACATATCTCTGGTTGTACTGGTCCATTTAGTTTTCTTGGCAAGGATACTGGAGTGGTTTGCCATTGCCTTCCCCAGGGATCACGCTTGGTCTGACCTCTCTGCCACAACCGTCCCGTCTTGGGTGTCCCTTCACGGTTTCGCTCATGACATCATTGAGGTGCTCAAGCTCCAGCACCCCGACAAGGCAGCGATCCTTTGCTGGAGATTGAATTGTTGCCTTTATGTAAAGTCGCCTTGAGCCCCTTCAGGGTGAGAAGGGTGGGGTACAAATATAGTAAATAAATAAATACCCCCCCCCCCTTTGTATAATGAACTGCTGAATGAATGGATAGGAAATATAGAAAGAAATAAAGCATACATTACCATCGGCCACCCCCCACCCAATAGTCAACATATGTATAGTAGCTTTGAGTTCTTCCTTCCTCCCTCTCCCTCCATTTCTCTTTCTTACAGACACACATACCTGTTTGCTTTTGCAGAGGCAGCTTAAATGCGTAGAAAGACATCATTGGATCCTGGCCAGAGTAAGTAGCTGGAAGAATTATTTGCTTGGAGAATTATGGTTCATTATGCATACAAATTTTCAATGTCAATGCACAATAATTCAACACTTGTATAAACAAAAATCAAGATATCTATGCATAATAAACCATATTTCTCCAATGTCAGAAGAAGAAGAAGAAGAAGAAGAAGAAGAAGAAGAAGAAGAAGAAGAATCGACATCAGAAGTAGCAGCAAATAAAAAACACAAGCTACATACAAAATTGTGTAATCTTCAGCTTTGCAAATGTACCTTCACATCCTCCTATCCACCTTCTCCCCACAAATGCCTTGAAGAAAGGAAAAATATTAGGTTGTAACACAGAGATCCTTTGAAATTCTTGCTTTAAATAACACTTGTGGTTAAACCCTTAGGCTCCTACCATTTCTCAACTGAAGATTAAATAAATTCAGACGACTTCTGTAGGAATCCACGGTTGCCTCCGGGGGAATAATTTCAGGTTCTGTTCTCCAGATAGGTATCAAGGCACTTCTATATATGACACACTACAGCCCAAGTTTCCCTCGGCATGTCTATCTATTCATTAAAACTGGCTTGTCGGTGGAATGTATTTTTAGTTAACTCAGTTATAGCTGACTATGTATTAAGGCAGAAGAAATGTAGATTTGATTATAATACACATTCCGATATACAATGCATAACTGCTTCCACTAACTGTGGTTGGCCAATATTAAATATTAAAAACACAAAGGTTGACAAGTTGATTCCAAATTTGTTGCCTCATTAAGTTGTTTGGGGGGGGGGGGGAGGAGAGTGATCAGGAAAAAAAACTAATAGCTTGTAAGTACAATACTGACAAAGCTTTTGCTCCTGATGAAATGTCTCACCTTCTGAAAGAAGCACAACATTACTTCTTATTTTTGGCAGGAATCATTACGGAAAGAAGGTTTCCAGACCTAAATAACTCCCCAAATGCTAGCCCCTGTAGATGTAGGCTGTACATTAAAATGTAGTACTTGGAGTGACGGCACAAATCAGAATAATAAACCAGGGGCCATTGCGTCGAGAAGTGATAAGAAGAAAGGTGCTCTGTATAACTCCAAGAAGATTCTCTCCGGCCTCCTCAAATCCACAGCTTGATCTATCTGAGTTAATACATAGCAGTGACAGGCTTGCTTTAAAGAAAAAAGTAGAAATGCTGTAGATGATAGAATGTTATGAGAATATAGCCTGAAATTGTCCCTGCCAAAAAAAGTTAGTTAATTATGAGGCAAAAATCCTTGTTAAATAACAGTAGTAGCAACCACTATTATATTAATGAAAAATAATGTGGAGTATATATATATAAACAGAGTTACAGCTAGAATCTCTCTATGCCTGACTCTAATATTAATCAAAAATTCTGGTGTTTACAGGTGTTCAGAGAAATCTTATTTCTTAATCCTTAAACCTTATTTAGTTCATTCTCAAACCCCATTCAGCTTACTGGACGATGGAGGTGCTGCAATCTCTTCCTTTTCCCTTCCTGCATTGGCAATGAATGTTTGAAAAAAAAAGATCTGGAACCATATTAAAATGAGTGTGCCAGTGGAACACCACCCTACCAAGGTTGTTCATTGCATGGGACTCTGTAGTCATGTTCACTTGAATGAAGTAAAAGTTGCTTTAAAGGCTTTCCGCACCAACATAGGGAAATCAAGAATAAGGCCAGAGTGAACATCTGTGCTTCCAATTTCTCATGTAGAGACTCTAGCTGTACTACAGCTATCAAAGCTATCAGCTATCAGTCTGGCTTTAGGCTGGGACATGGTACTGAGACAGCCTTGGTCGCCTTGGTAGATGATCTTCACCGGGAGCTGGACAGGGGGAGTGTGTCCCTGTTAGTTCTGCTGGACCGCTCAGCGGCCTTCGATACCGTCGATCACAGCATCCTTCTGGGATGCCTCATAGACATGGGGCTCGGGGGCACTGCTCTGCAATGGCTCCGATCCTTTCTTGAGGGACGGTCCCAGAAGGTGTTATTGGGTGACACCTGTTCGGCCCTACAACCTTGGTTGTGTGGAGTCCCACAGGGTTCTATCCTGTCCCCGATGTTATTTAACATCTACATGAAGCCGCTGGGGAAGATCATTCGGAGTTTCGGAATGAGATGTTATCTCTATGCAGATGATGTCCACATATGTCACTCCTTCTCACCTGTCACCAAGGATGCCGTCCAGACCTTGAACCGGTGCTTGGCTGCTGTGTCGGACTGGATGAGAGCTAACAAATTCAAACTGAATCCAGACAAGACAGAGGTCCTACTGGTCAGTCGTAAGGCCGGGTATAGGGTTACAGCCGGTGTTAGATGGGGTTACACTCCCCCTGAAGACGCAGGTTTGCAGCTTGGGAGTGATCCAGGACTCATCGCTAAGCCTGGAACCCCAGGTCTCGGCAGTGGCCGAGAGAGCTTTTGCACAACTAAAACTTGTGCTCCAGCTGCGCCCGTACCTTGGGAAGTCGGATTTGGCCACAGTGGTCCATGCTCTTGTTACATCCCGGATAGATTACTGCAACACACTCTACGTGGGGTTGCCTTTGAAGACTGTTCGGAAACTTCAATTAGTCCAGCGGGAGGCAGCCAGATTGCTCACTGGAGTGTTATACAGGGAGCATACCACCCCCCTGCTATGCCAGCTCCACTGGCTGCCAATCCAGTTCCGAGCTCAATTCAAAGTTGTTGGGGTTCAGCCTGAGTTTGAACTTGAACCTGATTCTCTGTTTGTTCCTCCTGATGCTAACGAAAATATATTTACTGATGCTAATGAAAATATACCTCTTGATGCCAATGCTCCTGAAATTAGTGAGGAAGAAACTGCTGTAGGTTTGGAAAATGCCAATGTTCCTGAAATTAGTGAGGAAGGAACTTCTGTAGATTTGGAAAATGAAAGTACCAGTGTTCATGAGAATGTTTCAGAGGGAAGCCTTGACCTTTCCCTCCCTTCTGCACCTGGTAACTTTAATGACAACAGAAGGGGCCAGATTTGGCAAGACAGAAGTAAATCACTCAGCTTGCGAAGGTCTTCCCGAATTAAAGAATTACAAACATTGGCTTCAAAGCAGAGGGGCGGTTCACGGAACCAATTCTTTGGCTTTAATTGCCTTCCGCCGGGCTGACTTTCTCAGTTCAGGCATCGTTTCAGATTAATGAAGACCTTGGCAGTTCTCCCGGTTTCCCCTGGCCATGGTTTTGAAAGATTTCTAGGATATCAAGTATGGTTAGTGGATTGCTAATAGGTTCCAGTATTTTACAGTGTGGCTTTGGTTTTTGCTTTGTCCATTTAAATTCATGTTTGCTGATTTTGCTGTGGCTCTTGACTTGCATTTTTCCTTTATTTTGTAATCATTTTTCTTCAATAAAAAAGGATTGTTTTTCACAGTCAAGTGTGGTGGATAGTTATCTTAGGGCCTCGTTCCCTGCTCTGGATTGCAACAAAAGTGATGGTTTTGACCTACAAAACCCTATATTTAATTGCTGGTTTTATATGTTTTTGTATTTGTGCAGGCACCAAGATGTTCCTTTTTGTAAGCCGCCCTGAGTCCCCCCTCGGGGGTTGAGAAGGGCGGGGTAGAAGTATACGAAATAAATAATTAAATAAAAACAATCTGGAGTACTATGCTGTGGGGCAGCCTCAGTGCTGCACAAGAGCATTCTAGCAGCCCTTTTGTGGTCAGACAACTGGTTCAGCTGACAGAGCACTGAAACTCTTGCTGCTGAATTCCCAGCCAATATTGCCTCCCTTGAAGAAACTTGCTGGTGACATCACTTCTGATGAGGTCATAATATGTCTCCCAGCCATGTGATCAGCAGAACTGGCATTGCCAGCAAGGCTCTGCTAGAAGTTCCAGCTGGGGATACAGCTGTGGGTCAGTTGGGTGTGTAGATCGGCCCGCATACAACAGTTCACTTATCAAAGATAGCAGGATCACTCCTAAACTTCCTAGAAGCTCTAGAGTAAATTCCAGCTCCTCCTCTACTAGATTAATGGCTGGAGGCAACATTTATACATACTGCAAAACTAATTAGACATCAAATAGACTCCCACAGTCAATGTCTTTAGTGTGTGCCAGCTCACCTGAGCATTGTTTGACACACCTCTGAGTTCTTAAAACAGAAAGTAGACTTTGCAAGCCTTGGTTCTGCCTACATATTACCTATGCCCTTGACAATCTGTTTTAGTTCTGTGACCAGGTTGGAGGAATATGGGATTTCTTTGAGGTTATTAAACCTTATGAGCCAAACCTTATCAAGAGTTTTGAAAAGAAGCTGATATAAAGTTAGTACTTTCCTAAAACCTACTTGCAGGTTTTTTTTTTATTATTATAGGGCACCTGAACTCTCTGTTAACATTTTAGTCTTAGCTGTGCTCAGGTCAGGAAAAGATCTAATGATCTAGATAGAGCAGGCTGAGCTAATGGAGAACTTCAGCTGTCTACCTTTGCAGTAAGTTAGGAGGACACAGCTTGTAAAAAGCCCCTGTGTTGTCTCAACATGATTCAATAACAGGGAGGAATGTTGTCTCAGTCAGCTCCTGGAAAAAAATAACTGTACAATATCATACTGCACTTTCATTTCATACATTCTTTGGAGGGTGGGAATGGTGGTGTCTGGTTGCTAAGACAAAATTGAAAGAGGAACTTCCAGCTGAGAGAAGCTTAGCACAGTTCCTAGTGAGAAAAGATACATTTTGGCTCACCAGGCAAAGGCATAGAAGAATGAGCTTTAAATGTATAGGTGTCCTAAGTTCAAATTCCGGGGCTGTGCTTGTGCTTATGAGGTTCGTGAACAAATCTGAACCATATTACCTATGTGGCACAACATATCACTCATGCAGCACAACAATGTTTTCTGGCCCCCAGCACCAACATTGGACCTACAAAGCAGCAGTGGGTAACCTCATCATTTATCACAGGCTAAATCTCTCTTCCAGGTTCAGTTTGTTCACATTGATCCACTCCATTACTGAGAGCAGGCATTAGTTCAGCACAAAAACAGCTTCCTTATAATTGGATGGAAAGGAGATATAGAGTGACATGTGATCAGCATGATTGTTGTTGTGTTCCTTCAAAACTTATGGTGATATTAAGGCACATCTATCACGGAGTGTTCTTTAAAAGATTTGTTCACAAAAGGTATGCTTTTGCCTTCCTCTGAGACTGAGGGAATGTGACTTCTCAACTTCATCCAGTGGGTTTCCATAGCAGAAGAGGGATTTGAACCCTGATCTTACTGAAAAATTGGTATTTTGTTTCCTTTACAATTTTTGGTGTACTAAATAGTTTTTTTAATGCTGATCACATAAATAACTTCAAAGTTGTCACACCACGTAAGGTTTCTGAGAAACAGTCCATTTTGTTTTACAATTATTGCAAAATTATGAAACATTTTCTTTCTTGACAGTAATTCAGTGATTTTTTGATTACTCATATCTATGACAGCCATAACCAACTTTATGTAACCTGTAACAGAGACTCAGCGTACTAAAATACAGCAAAAATGAAACTTGCTCAGGCATTACTTACTTACTTAGGTGATCCCTCATAGTCCAAGGATGATGGTCCTCCAAGGCTTTGTCGGTGGGTCTGTAGGTGACTGTGGAGCCCAATTCTTGATCTGCATTTTCTCCCTCAGTGAGGGCATTGGTTTCCAGGTGAAAGGTGGTCCCAGTTGGGGTTGGCTTGATGTGCCTTCTTCTTGGCATGTTTCTCTCTTTTACCCTCCATTCATGCCTCTTCAAACTCCACAGCACTGCTGGTCACAGCTGACCTCCAGCTGGAGTGCTCAAGGGCCAGGGCTTCCCAGTTCTCAATGTCTATGCTACAGTTTTTAAGGTTGGCTTTGAGTCCATCTTTAAATCTCTTTTCCTGTCCACCAACATTCCATTTTCTATTCCTGAGTTCAGAGTAGAGCAACTGCTTTGGGAGACGGTGATCAGGCATCCAAACAACATGGCCAGTTGATGGCGGAGGAACATTGTTTCAATGCTGGTGGGCTTTGCTTCTTCCAGCACACTGATATTTATCCGCTTGTCTTCCCAAGAGATTTGCAGGATTTTCCAGAGACAGCGCTGATGGAAGCATTTAGGAATTGCATGTGACGTCTGTAGACTGTCCACGTTTCACAGGCATATAGCAGGGTTGGGAGGACAATAGCTTTATAAACAAGCACCTTGGTATCCCTACAGATGTCCCGGTCCTCAAACACTCTCTGCTTCATTCAGAAAAATGCTGCACTCGTAGAGCTCAGGCCTCCCAGAGACATGGACACTAGAGGATAAGGACATAGGTGATGATGGCGATCAGATGCAGATAGAAGCTGATGCTGATCCTGACTTTGTGCCATCAACATCCAGTGATCCTTATTTAATATCTCAGCCAAACATAATAAATACATAGTTGTGTTCAGCATATTAAAATCTACTTGGTTCAGCCAAAATTGTGGAGGAAACAAGACATTCCCAAAAATTTGTTGGTGAAGCTGGAGGACACCTGCTCAGACCGCTGGTCATTGACCTGTGGGGTCCCACAAGGTTCTATTCTGTCCCCCATGCTCTTCAACATCTACATGAAACCACTGAGAGAGGCCATCCGGAGTTTTGGAGTTTGGTGCCATCTCTATGTAGATGATATCCAACTCTACTATTCTTTTCCATCAGATTCCAAGAAAGCCCCTCGGGTACCTGGCTGCTGTGACCATCTGGATGAGGATGAACAAGCTGAAGACCAATCTCAACACATCTGTCCGAGATATAGGGGGGCAACCTGTGCTTGATGGCCTTGAACTCCCCCTGAAGACACAGGTCCGTAGGTTGGGAGTCCTCCTGGATTCAGCACTGACACTTGATGCTCAGATGTCAGCAGTGGCTGTAAGGGCCTTTGTGCAATTAAAACTTGTATGCCAGCTGCGACCGTAACTTGTGGAGTCTGATCTGACCACGGTGGTCCATGTCTTAGTTACCTCTAAATTGGACTATTGCAATGCACTCTACGTGGGGCTACCTTTGAAGACAGCCCATAAACTTCAATTGGTCCAACGTTTGGCAGCCAGACTGCTAATGGGAGCAAACTACAGGGAGCGGTCTACCCCCCCCCCCCCCCCATTTAAGGAGCTCCATTGATTGCTGTTCATCTTCCGGTCCCAATTCAAGGTGCAGGTTATCACCTATAAAGCCCTAAACAGTTCGGGATCTGCCTACCATCATGACCACATCTCCCTCTATAAACCTTCAACTCTTTGATCCTCTGGGGAGGCCCTCCTCTCACTTCCACTGTCATCACAAGTACAACTTGTGGAGAAAAGGATTAGAGTCTTCTTCTTGTATTTTATTTTGCTATACTGTAATTTTGGGCTAGGCCTCATGTTAGCTACCCCATATCCCCTTTGGGGAGGTGGTGGTGGGGTATAAATAAAGAATTATTATTATTATTATTATTATTATTATTATTATTATTATATTATTATGCTGGAAACTGCCCTGAGTCTGTCGGAACCCAAACGCCTTAAAGAGTCAGACTCAGGAGTATTTCCAAAAGAATAGTTTATTAATACAAAGCAAAAGAGACTCGGAGACACTTGCTTCAGTGTCTCTGGTCAAAACTCAAAAGTAGCAGCAATTTTCAACTTGAAAAGCAAACTAAAGCAATAATCCGGATTATCCAGGAAAAAGATCCGGATTAAACTGAAGTACTTCCAAAATCCCGCAAAAATCACACAGCAAATGAAGGACGATCAAACAAAGAGCCGTGAAGAAAGAGCCGTAGTCAAATGAAGTCCAAAGTCGAAGAAAGCCAAGTCCAAAGTTGCAAGGTTCCAAAGTCCACGAGGCAGTGTCATCGTCAAAAGCAGTCCGAAGTCAAGGAAAGGGGAAATCTACACTCATGAGAATCCAAGCTGAGTTGTAACATGAAGGTAAACAGCAACCTGCAGATCCAGGACCCAAGCCCAACACGAAAGTGGCAGCAACAAGACCCAAGGCATGAAACCAACACTTTGCCTACTGCAAAGTTCTTCCATTTCAGTGCTTGCTTTTATCTTACACCTCATCATCCGATGATGAGCTGCCTTCCACCCCATTGTCATCACTGGTTTAGCTTCCACACATGAACACCAACGCCCATCCCTCCAACTCTTCCACCTCTTGTCAAGACTTAGCTCTCCCCAAGATTCCATAATATCTCCCGATTGCCAATCCCCACCACCAGAAAACTCCGCAAACGTGTCACTAGACATTGGTTGAGTACACACATCCCGCACCTCTTGCACCTTGGTCCAATCCAGTGATTCATCTCCATCCCCATCACTCCCAGACCCATCATTCCCGAGAAGCCCATGAAATCCTCCTCTTCTGTGGGAGCAGTAAGTATATCCCAAATCTTCTTCCTCTATTGCTCCTCATCCAATTCATCATCATCATTATCATCATCATCTTTAATTACTTATTAATCGCCCTCCATCCGAGATGCTCCAGGCGATTTACATAGCAGAAATTATACAGGATAAAACACATACTTACAAATATTAAAATTAACATGGGTCAAATGTCCAATATCCATTCTAGCTGAAGAATGGTGAGAATTGTCTAAGTAACTTGTCCAAGGATTTTATTGCATGGTGGTAGTGAATTATTGATATCCATTCTGTCAATCTCTGCAATGAAGCCACCAGGAGCTACTGGCAAGCAAATTCTGATGACACCGCGGTCCCAAGACTTACTTCATCTACTACTCTCCCTGATTGGAAAAATAATCTCTAGGTCTTAAAAAGAAAAAAAAAATGAGGGAGAGAAGTATAGTGGGAGGATAGAGTTACACCACTCATTTCGAAGTGTTACAATTGCACAACACCAACAGCTGTGTGATCATGAGCCTGTCATCATGAGTTTCTTCCATCCTGTTTTGCAGGAACACGATGGGACAGCTGCAACTGTGGGTTAATGTCCCATGTTTTGAGGAGCTTTTTAAAGCTCTGCGTTTCTTTCCTTGGTCAGCAATAGGCTAGCTGATAAACTCTTGGTGGTCTTTGACTGACCACCAGAATTAGACTCGTGTAGTTTCACCAGGTTTTCCTAATCATTTGCCTTTACAGCCAGCCCTGGGATCTTTCAGACTAACATTACTGCCACATCACTGCATATTTCTTCTTTTCCCCTTTTTGTATTTTAGTGTATTGGTTAAACACATCTTCTCACTTGATTTTGCAGTAAGATGACATTTTAAGTACAACATCTAACCTGAGAGTACTTCAGTAGTGTCTGTTGATTCCAATTAATCAAACACAAGTGGGACCTACTTTGAGAAGGGGTAACTTTTCCTTCCAGAACTAAATATAAGGAGAAAGAAGTGTGGGTAACAGTGTGTATATGTGCACCTGTTAGTACTCAAGGACAAACTCGAAAATCAGCAATTAATATTTCAGGAAGAAAGAGAAAGCCAGGTCAGCACAAAACGCGCACTAGAAGTCATCATAACCTGTTTTTATAGATGCTTACATTTTGTTGACCCATTTTTATGGGCCTTTATTGCAGAATATCTCTAGTTGCCCACACAGGAATTTCTTTCCAAATACCTTGAGAAAATAAAATAAAATGCAGTTTCAAATAGCAATGAATATTTTATCAGTATTCATTAAGGGCTAAACAATAATGATGAGGCCTAGCCAAGTGTGTGAAACCAGGAACCTTTCCTGTCGGGCAGAAAAATGCCACAGGGGCTCTGTCAAAATAACAGTACCATTTATTATTATTGCCAAGTGTGCTCAGGCTGGGAAGACGTTACCACTGTCATAAACAAAAATGTGCTGAATCTACCTCATTTCCTTCCATCCAAAAGAGTTATGTAGTGGGGAAAATATAAACGATTGCTTCAGCTTATGCCTCCCCTTCACCCCTGCAGCCATTGCCTGTTATCTCAGGAGGTTCTCTGGGACAATATTTTTCTTGCAATCACACACAGCACCATCTCCATTAGGAAACAACCAGTGTAACAGTGAATGGAAAATTAAACAGTGATAAAGAATCTCACCCAATGCCAAAAGTATGCCAAAGTATGCCAAAAGTACATTTTGATCGATGACTTTCCAATTCCTCTAGCTAATTTTCCAAGCTTTGAACCTAGCATAGTGTGTTGTACTTAATGCAGGCAGGGTGACCTCCTTCTTTGGGAATAACAAATGTGGCTCGGCAATGTTTAGAGTATCTTTTGCATGTTAACATCTATTGGGTCATTTGTGGGCCACTAAATACACTGATTTATTGTCCAGTTTTAAACTAACTGAGGACCTTTTTCTAAAATGATTTGCCACAATTGCAGCCCCTCTATCCAGGTCATCAATTCAAAAAATTCCCAAATGACATCTCTGTATGTTCAAATCCAAGAGTGATTCAGAAAGTGTTTTACTGGAGGATCTTGGGATAACATACTGACATCAATTGGTCCCAATATAGCTATTTCTTTAAAAAAAACCCAGAAGTAATCTTCTCACCTTTATTTTATGGTTGAGAGGTCTATGTGGTAAGTGGAAGTCTGGTGTATGGATAATGGGAAGTGTGTAACCCCAAGACCTTCTGCAGTTGACCACCACATGTTAGGTTTTTGGCCAATGAGCTGAAATTTATAATCCTTAAAATGTGTATCTCTTTTTTCAAAAATAATAAAATTGGGTTTTTTGGCTGCATACTCTTCTTTTTTTTCAAGTTGCAGTCATTGCAAATGAAACTGCAGCATGAATCCTGTTATCTCAGGATTGGTATCCACAGTTTCATCTGGCAACAAAAGTCATCCAAGTGATTCTATGGTATGCTTCCACCAGAAGTTATGATACAGTCATCCTAGGCAACTTAGAAAATTCCTTCTTCTAGATACTCCTGGCAGACTCTATGATGGATTCTAGTGGCTTGCTATTATCCGTGGCATTCTGTTTTCAGGGTAAATTCTGGAATACATCCTATATGGATATGGGGTTTGTATTGTATTTAACAATTCACCATTAAAATATACTATCAATAAAACCAAAAATCGTTTTTGAAAGAGCAAATTAAAAACTTTAGCCACTGAAAATTAAACAGTAAAATGAATTGTATCAACAGACTGGATTTTTTTTTTTTTTTTTTTTTTTTTGCCCTCACATCCCAGCAATAATACAATGCACTCAGGGTATCTTTGCTGGAACATTCCCACCCTAACTCATAGTCAGCAAAATCTACATAAATAAAAATGTAATGTTCGTTTGTGGGATTAACAGTACTCAAAAACCACTGGACGAATTGACACCTAATTTGGACACAATACACCTAACAGTCCAATGTATGCCCTTCACTCAAAAAATTGATTTTGTCATTTGGGAGTTGTAGTTTCTGGGATTTGTCATTTATGTACAATCAAAGAGCATTCTGAACCCCACCAACGATGGAATTGAACCAAACTTGGCACACAGTTCACCCATGACCAACAGAAAATACTGGAAGGCTTTGGTGGGCAGTGTCCTTTGGTTTTGGAGTTTTAGTTCACCTACATCCAGAGAGCACTGTGGACTCAAACAATGATAGATCTGGACCAAAACTCTACATGAATACTCAATATGCCCAAATGTGAACACTGGTGGAGTTTGAGGAAAATAGAATCTTGACATTTGGGAGTTTTAGTTCCTGGGATTTGTAGTTCACATACAATCACAGAGCATTCTGAACCCCACCAACAAGAAGAACATCAAGACATGCAGTCTCTGACATAAATGTAACTACCAGAAATGTTTTGCTGCTTTTTCATGTAACAAACAGCCATTAGGATCAATTCAAATTTCCCTTCCCATGCTACAGTGAAGCTTCAGCTGGTCATCATGAGAACTCACTATCTGAACTATATCTTTAGTTAACAGAAGAGGAACTAGCCTCAATTAGAATCACCTGACCTTTCATCAATAAAGCTGCAGATCTTCCAAATAAACAGCTATTCACGATCACCCTTGAACCAGTGAAAAGAGTTTCTGAATATCTTAATATATAGGGAATATTATGTAGGAGTAAGTAAGTAGGAGTAAGTAGTCCAACAGACAAGCTAGTGCTCCTTCTTTAAAGAAAGTAAAAGGTGACAGAGCTCATCTGCATAGTCTGATAGCTTACACTGATGGTGAAGCTGCTCCTGGGTGCTTTCAGGGACCTTCTGTTCTTATTGTAGGATAAACCGGGAACAACAACAGCTCAGTTTTGGCACAACATAAACTGCACGATTGTGTCTGATGCAGATCATTTCAGTAAATACATGGGCTGCCACAGCCATCCCCTTTTACCTCCACTGAAAAGGAGACTAACTGGGCCATGTTGTCACCTTCGCTGCTGCTGGATGGCTGCAGACTTCTGTGAGACATCAGCAGAGGACTGGCACAACCAGGGAGACCAGGGCAATGGCAACGGAGATAGGAAGGTGACAGTCAAGAGGGACTATACTGGTCATACCATCTCATCACACGGAGAGAAATTCACATCCTAACATGTTGCGAGAATACTCCCTCCATGGAGCCCGCTGGACGCTGTCATACAGTGTAAGGCAACTTGCAGTGGGGCTCTGTAGAGGAAGTGTTCTGGCAGCATGCCAAGCTGTGTTGTGAATCCTCCCACTGACCCATGGATTCAGACTTCAATATGATGAAGTCCTTAGTCTAGTAGGACCATGTAGTTTCCCCCTTGATGTAGGTTGGGGGTAGAGTGTGTGGCTGCATCTGGGGCCAATCCAAAACATTTCTGCTTCAAATTGGTGGCAGAATAAGTAGCTGTGTCAATAAGATTTTGTCTATGTAATAGCAACAATATAATATAGGAAGCCCAAATAAAGAACTTCATGCCACAGACTAGTAAAACTAAATTAAAATGAATATGACTACCAAGTTATTGTGTCAAAGGGGTCTTTCTGCGGTCAGTATTGAGGATTCCTTTTGTCACAATGACAAATGGGTGCATAAAACGTTAGAAATCTAAAATACTTTCATTAAATTGTGAAAGTCATTGCAAACAGAACAAAGCCCAGAGTGTCAACATTAGTAAACCCTATTGATTCAATATTGTTCAATAAGTTGTACACAAAAAGGCACTCCTGGAATTTTAAGGTGCCTTTTGTTTGTTTCCCTTTTATAATTCTTTTAAAATTTAATGCCACTGTCAGTAAAATTCACCTTGCTAGGATGCTTGGCTGCACCTTACACATAGGTGTCTTTCTACTAGTGTGGCAGAGAACATTGGTTCGTGTTGAAGGTGAGGAAGTGTGTTTCATGCTTAGTACTCTCTCTGCAGCAGAACTTTTGAGCAAACTCTTTTCCACAGTACAAAGGTGATAAAAACTACTAAGGCACAGTGAGAAACTTTTGATTTATCTTTTAAAAAGGAGTTGTGCTTCTTTTACCACCTGCCTCCTTCTTTTCTTTTCATTAAAGACACTTTCAAAGCTCGGAAGCAAGGGATATGTGCTTCTCCAATCTAAAGCTCTTGCCTCTGGTTGCAATCTTCAAACTCCAGACTTCATAGGAAACACATTGGTTTCACAGGGAATACTCTAGCAGAAAGATTTTGAGTATTTTGACCTGACTATATTAGCCAATAAAGAACACTAGGGTATAACACAGGTTCTGTCTTCAGGCTATGAAGTGTTTTAGCATGAAAGAACCAATTGTCTTCTTTATGCCTGAGGGTTTAGACATGGGATGGTATATGTCTTCCACAAAGGCTATTCTAGCAAAGAAAACTTAGTTGCAATACCTTTGAATCATAGGAAATACCATCTCTGACTGAAGCATACCAGACTTGGGGTTACATCACGCAAAACCACCCAGGTCTGTGCAGTGACTGCAAAATGGGTGTCCATTGCTGCCCTTTTAAATACACTATGCAGCCGGCCAATTTGGCTCTACTTCTAAACAAAATGTGATTTATTTTCTTCTTTAAAAAAACTCACAGTGATTACCTATAATAAAATCCAGGCTATGTGTGTGTAAAACAAACAAAAAGTATCAATGTACTTTAAAGCCTAGGGTGCTTGTACTTACAATATCAGTCTAGCTATCTATCTATCTATCATCATCCATCTATCTATATAGCTATTCCCACCCCACAAAAAAGGATGGTATATGTCTTCTCATATATCCCACTTCCTTCTTTAAAGGGAAAGTCCCCCTATGCGTGTTCACACTTTCAGACAAAGGCATGAATGGCATCCAATAAACAATAAATCTAATTATAAATAGAGCCCACTTGCACTTTTCCAAAATGCATTATCTTTTCAGGCACCAATGTACACTTTTTTTTCCTTTTTCATTTGGCCTTTCCTATTAATTTTTCACATAGAGCTATCAACCAAAGGCAGTCAAACCAAGATCAAATATTGTACCTCTCTAACGATTTCTAATTTTTCACTATTTTTTAAATTGGTCCATGTGACTTGCACAGAAATTAACTCCTTATGAAATATTGAGCTATTTCTGTCTAGAAAGATTGACAGGAATAATAACTGACCACAAGATTGAATTGTCTGACTGGTAATTTTGTGAATGGTCTTAAATGCAATACCTGAATAGGATTTAGAGGGCTTAATCCTAGAGTCTCTTCAACATCTGCAGTAAAATAGAGGATAAATAAAGTTATGTTACTGGTTAAACTGTAAAGCGAGGATCATATCTAACAGAATGACTCCAAAACGTTTGCCCTCCAAATGTTTTGGACTTCAGCTCCCAGAATTGTGAATTGTTGGTCAAGCTGGCTCAGATGTCTGGGAATTGAAGTCTGAAACATCTGAAGAACCAAAGTGTGTGAAGCACTGTTGTAACAGTTGCCCCGCATTCTCTGCTTCTTGGAAAATCAGCACAGCAGAGATTAGGTTGGATTACACCTCAGAGATTAGGTTGGATTACTTGTACAGATTCTAACTCCTCCATCAATTTCCCCATCCTTGTGTATCAGGCTTAGAGGTCATCCAGGAGTGGAAATTCCTTTTGTTTATATTGGCCCTGGTACACAAGGAAAAGTGAATCTTGTCTTTTGTTATATTGGTTTTTGGTACACAAGGATGGGGAAGTTGGGATTGAACACTGTCATTGTTTTGCACCTCCAGACTTTTGGATGAATCTGACTTTGAAGTAAAACAACACATCTGGAAACATTTTTATTTTGTTCTCCATTTCATTGGAAGTAAGATTTACTATGCTCAATGGAACTTCCTTCTCTTTCAGTGAAAATCACTGCAAAGAAACATATTTAGAGCACTCTTACTCATATCTAAACCATTTCCTTCCCATCCCATGCTAGGGAAAATATGTTGAATAGTTGGCTGTTTGTAATACAAATGCAGCATTTCTAGTCCATCAGTTTTAGAAGCTCAAGAATAGTCAATGGATGCAAAAAGAAAATATACCATATATACTAGAGTATAAGCTGATCCATATATGAGCCGATGCACCTAATATTACCAAAAGCAAATGGGAAAATTTATTGACTCAAGCCGAGGGTGAAAAATGCAGCATCTACTGGTAAATTTCAAAAATAAAATAGATACCAATACAATTGCATTAATAGAGGCATCAGTACATTAAATGTTTTTAAATATTTACATAAAACTGGAATTTAAGATAAGACTGTCCAACTCTGATTAAATCATTATTCTAACCTTCAATGTAAATGTGCTTATGTAGCCTTCCAATAATAATAAATAGGGTAAAATAATAAATGTAATAATAATAGAGTAAAATAATAAATGTAAAAAATAATAGAGTAAAATAATGTAATGATAACAATAAATAGAGTAAAATAATAAATGTAATAATAGCAATAATAGAGTAAGATAATGAATGCATTAAGAAAAATAATAATAAATAGAGTAAAATAATAAATGTAACAATCCAATAAGCACTATAATTTATTTTAACTAGAATATACCTTTTGGGGGAAATGCTGTGTGTATATGAATAAGGACAGGTGAGAAAGACTGGTTTGGGAAGCGGGTGGGAAAGAAGGGCTGGAAATGGGAAAAGGTTGGAATGGGAAAGGGTGATTGAAAAATGGGAAATGAAGTGAAAAGGGGCTAGCTGGAAAAGTAGGACAGATTGGGGTGGGAAGGGAGCAACTGGAGAAGAGAGTGTGAAAAGAGGGTTGGAAACTGGAAAAGGTTGGGATCGAATGGGGGGCTGGAAAAGTGGGAAAGACCCCAGTCTAGGAAAATCTGGGGAAATTGGGGTAGGAAAGAGGGGCAGCTGGAAAGGATTGCGATGGGGAAAGGAAGCTTGCAAAATGAGCAAGACTGGGGTGCAAAAGGGAGAGCTGGAAAGGAGGAAAAATTATGTGGGAAGGGGGAAAGTGGAGAAGTGGAGAAGACTGAGGTGGGAAAGGGGACTGGAAAAGTGGGAAATACTAGGGTGGGACAAGGGGCAAGAATGAAATGGGAAGGAGAGGCTAGAACCTGGGAAAGGCTGAATTGGAAAGGAAGGTGGAAAAATGGGATAAAGGGGCTGGAGATAGCAAGGACTGTGGTAGGAAGGGGGACACGAGAAAAAGAGAAGATTGGGGTGGGAAAGGGGTGCTGGAAAAATGGGGGAAAAACTGAGATGGGATGGGAGAAAGTGTGAAGGACTCAGGAGAGGAAGGTGTATGCCCCCCCCCCCCCCGCTCAAAACAGCAACCCAGCTGGAAGAAAGAGGCTCCAAGAGAGGAAGCTGCAGGCCAAGAGAGAGAAGAGAAAGGAGAGAGAGCTCCCAGAGAAGCTTGTCACAGACATGTGCCCTCTCCACACAACAGCCACACATGCCTTCCTCTCCCCTCTCTCAGGGGAGAGAGGCATTCACTAGGGAATGCCTTGAGCTCCTCTCTCTCTCTCTCCTAGCTGGGTTACTGTGCTGAGAGGGCACATGAGAGAAGGGGAGAGAAAGGAAGTTGTGAGAGAGAGGGGGGGAAGAGAGAGGAAGGAAGAGGAAAGCAAGCACACAAGAGGGGGAAGATGAAGGAAGGGATGAGAGAAAGGGAAAGAGAAAGGAAGGCGTAAGAGAGAAGGGAAGAAGAAGGAAGGCACATGAGAGAGGGATGAGCTGGGTTGCTGTGCGGAGATGTTAGAGTTCTGGTGAAAAGACATGGGGCTTCTTTCAGCCCCATGCCTTCCCATCAGGAACCTCACTCAAGTTTAAGCTGAGGGGGGGGGGGGGTTCAGTCCTAAAAAGAGCTGAAAAACTCATCTTATACTCGAGCATATACGGTAATATGTGAAATAAGGCACAGCAATATGAAAGAGAACTTGGATATTTCTAAACTCTTTGTCAAGAAATAGTCTTCATTACATATGCACAATGGACAATCTCATGCGCAACTCTTAGCACCCTTCAGTATGAAGCAACCTCAACAAGTGACAATTTCTTGGTGCTGAAATAACAGTGTTTTCTTTTCCAGTGATTTCTTTCCTTTATTGCATTACTCAGAAATAATCTCTCTATCAGAGAAAGAACAAAGCCACAGATATTTAATATGCTTGGTTAGGTTTGGAAAGATAGAAGGTGTTTTGTTTTGAAATAGGTGGCAGCAGAAAAGAAAGTTTGTCTGTCATGTTATTTGCTTCCACTGTTTCAAGATTACTAGTATATTGCTTGAGGACATTTATGTTTTAAAAGCTCACTGGAGTGAAAGAAGATAAGCAGGCACACAAAGATGAATGCTGAAGCCCTTGTTATATCCAAATGTAATTCTGGAAGTGAGAACAATCTATTTTGAAAACTTAGCCAAGTTGAGCTTTGACTGTATAAATATGGCAGAGTTCGCAATACCTTAGATTTGAACTGTCTACTACATAGTCCTTTCCCTGCATAAGTGATCATTTTCTGAGCCAGCTAAGAAGTTAAAGGCACAAAAATGCTATTAAAATTATCTGATGAACTTTATGCACCCTAAAAATGCCTTAGGTTTTTTTAATCACACATTTAAGGGTATGGCCAAAGGTATATCTACAGTGGGGACAAAATGAGGGCATTGCCCTATAAGAAGTTTCTCCTGCCATTACATTTTCTATTGAACCCCAAATTTCTATTATTACAGGGAGTGAACCACTGAGAATCATTTGAAGCTAGAACTAACTTTTCTAAATGCTGTATTTGCATTCACTAAGGAAATTCGTCTGTCCATTTTTGGGGGGACTGAAGGAAAATTTCATATAGAGTGGGGCAGAATTCTTATCTGGAGGGCAACACCCTCATTTTTCCCAGTCCTGGGAATGGTCTGTGTAAATGCGGATTTTAAAAAGTCATAAGAGGTGTTTGGAACATAAAAAAACCCTAGAGTTTACTACAATATTATTTCAGAAATGTAGAATATGTACTTTCAAACATAAGATAAGAGGTTTATTTCACAATTCATTGGATTGTATGGGATAAGATTATGATATGTATGTAGAAAAATGAAGTCCAAAAATTTGAGTGAAGCAGACAAAACCTATTGACCTGGTTAAGATATGTGCTAGCTCTGATTATTTATATTTTCCCTGTTATTAGGAATTATGGTTGGAATTCTGCATTGCATTTATGGGCCCATGACCTAGAGTTACAGGTCCATAACTACTCCATTTTCAACAAGACAATGCAATCTTACTGTAAGACTATGTAAATACTCCCCCCTCCCCCTGGACAAGCCCACTTTAACAAGAGCAGCAACTTTGGGTGAAGGAAATCTGTTAAATTGCAATTGAAGGCCAAGGAGGACCTTACCCACCACAGTGTGGCTGTGCTGTGACATTCAGAAGTAGGATCCTATCACAATGTTTGGTCACTGTTTCACTCATTGGAAGAAGAGGGTCAGAAATCTCCTACTTCTGCCCCGATTGGGAGCTAATAGATCCCCTGTGCTTGAAGCTCTTGCTGGCTATTAAGGTGGGTTGAGAGAGGCAGATCAGAAGATATAGGGGCCTTCCACACAGCCATATATCCCAGAATACCAAGGCAGAAAATCCCACTATATCTGCTTTGAACTAGGGGCCCATCCAGACAGAACCTTTATCTACTGCAATAAAGGAGGGACTGTCCAGACAACGTCCTGGACAATCCTGAATTAATTCGCTACAAACCAGGAAAACCCTGGATAAATCCACCATTTCCGGTTCTGGACCAGAATACTACCATCCATAACGTATTACCACAGTTTACCAGGCTAAATAAATAAGCCTGGTAAACTATGGGAATACCCACCCCTCCCCCCAAGCCCCCAGACCCATTAGAAAAGTAATGAATACTTACTTGGCCTCCATTACAAGACTCAACTTGCTCTCCCGGCACATAGAAATGATGTGCCAGGAGTGCAAGGGGGGAGGAGGTAGGAAAATCACTTCCCACTCACCCCCACCCGCCGCTCTCCTGGCGTATCATTTCTATGCACCGGGAGAGGCGGTTGAGGCTTGTAATGAAGGCTGAGTAAATATTCATTACTTTTCTAAGGTGTCTGGGGACTTGGGAGTAGGGCCTCCAGACATTCTCTTGGACTAATCCCGAGGGAACGTCTGGACACCCACCACAGAAAATCTGTGTTTTTTAAACGTGGATTCTCCTGGGATAAAGGCCTGTCTAGATCCGGCCTGGGTTATCTGAGTTCACACTCAGAGAGACAGACTCAAAGACACTAGTTATACATACATAACTAAATAGACAGCTCAGAATATCAGTGAACAATACTAACAATAGCAATAACAGGAGGAGGAGGAAAAGAAGGAGACGCTACCACTTTATTATAACCAACTTTTCTTTAAAACTGGAATTCAAAACACCTTACAAATTAAATTAAAATATATACAAGTAGAGCTAAAGGTTTCCCCTGACATTAAATCTAGTCATGGCCGATTCTGGGGGGTGGCGAGGTGGTACTCATCTCCATTTCTAAGCTGAAGAGCTGACATTGTTCATAGATGCCTCCTAGGTCGTGTGGCCGGCATGACTGCATGGAGCGCCGTTACCTTCCCGCCAGAGTGATACCTATAGATCTACTCACATTTGCATGTTTTTGTACTGCTAGGTTGGCAAAAGCTGGGGCTAACAGTGGGACCTCACGCCACTCCCCAGATTTGAACCACCAACCTTTCAATCAGCAAGTTCAGAAGCTCAGCGGTTTAATTCACTATGCCACCAAGGGTTCCTAAAAGATATATAAAACATACAAAACATCATCACTAAAACTCAGTTAAACTGCCATCCACTTTTACAAACCAGTTTAAGAGAGGTGGAAAGGGAGAGGAGGAAAGTACAGTGAAAACTATAAAATCTACATTAGTCAACAGCATCACAGCATGTATAATAAAACTATAAGGGAAAGAAATGAATTTTACTTTTCAACCAATAATGATACTGATTCCTTCTTGGTTGATCTAATACATTCACATTCTTCATCCATTCTACCACCGCCCATGTCATGTGTGTTTTTGGATATGTATTTTTCTAAATAACATAATAAAAACTGTCATATATTCCTTCAGTCTGCTAACAGGAAAACGTGCAGTCTTTTGTTCTGTGTGTGACTGCATTTGAACATTATAGAACTATGAAATATTTACAGAGGGAAGGTTAAATCAATACTGCTTTAAAATTTGCACTTGGCCTTCTGGGACTTATATCATCTTGATTTAATGAAGTACACCGAGAGAGAATGTTGACACACAGGGAAAAAAAACTATTCTGTTCTCCCCCTTCCCTTATTGTTTCTACAGAAGGTATTAAGTGGAATTTTCTGGTGATTCTTGCAGAAATTAATTGTTGCACATTTTATACCTTGAGTATTATTTGAGGTATTTCATGCAGCAAAAGATTGAAACCAACATGTTTAAATAAATGGAGCACATGAACATGCCAGGAAATATTTCTCACATTAGAGTATTAGTGATTTTCTTGTATCTGAAACATAAATGCGACTAAAAAAAAAAGAAACAAAAGGTTCAACAGTGTGATCTTAGGCCATGTCTACAACTAAAATAAATTGGACTCACCTCTCATCTGCTGTAGGGAATCTAGACGATGCATTCAGCATTTATGCAGCTCAAGAAGAAACAGGATTTATTCCAGAGCTTCCAGAAAGATCCAAAGTGATTCTGGAGTTTTGGAGATGTGGACCGCTGGATTAGACTGGATCTGACCTGATCCACTGTCCACACTTTCAACAGTCACCAGCATAAGCAGCTCCTTGCCAGAAACTTGCTGCTGATTTTGCTTCTGGTGATGTCAGTAATGTGATCAGAAATGCAACATTGCCAGCAAGCCTTTGGCAGGGGGTTGCTTGTTGAAGGCAACAAGAAGGCAGCCATGTTAGTATCAATGCAACCTCAGTCCAGCTGACCATGTCGATGAATATGCTGGGGAAGCTCTGGAGCACTTTAAACCAGATTACACTTTACTCAGGCCCGTCTACACTGCCATGTAATCCGGTTTCTGAATCCTGATTATCTGCTTTGAACTGGATTGTATGGCAGTGTAGATTCATATAATATAGTTCAAAGCAGTTAATCGGGATTCAGAAACTGGATTATATGGCAGTGTAGATCCAGACTCATTAGTAAGTACCATTACGGGTGTAGAATTACATTTACTTGAGAGATAAGACCATTGAACACAATGGTAATTGGTTCTGAGTAGATGTGTATTAGATTGTACTTCCATTTAATTAAGATCATGGAAGGAAAAAAGAACAACCAGAATATGCTGTTTGTGTTTATAATTACAGGATTACCTCACAATTGGTATAAGGCCACTGTGCAGTAAAAATCAAATCACAATAATTTATTAAGTTTCTGCTGAATCCTTTTTGGATATTCAAAAATCAAAAACACTATGCCCTCCCCCCTTCCCCCCTGTATTTTACAGGTACACCGCCTTATTTATAATGGAGAAGTGAAAACAAAGCTACTGGTTCCAAAGAAAAAAGACAAAATGTGTTTAACAACATGTACACATTTTGAAAATGTGCAAAGTTGCTGTATTTCTAAAATGCACAGAAACATGTTTCAGTTCAGTGCTACTCAGTGTAGGCATATGTGTTCCATTAAAAATGGTTCTAAACTGTGTTCAAAAATAGGAGCCGCTAGAGCTTCATTTCTAACGTTCCTTTCCAAATTTGAGAGGTAAAATTTTCCAAACTCTAATGAAACTTACAAATCTTCGTAAGTTCTTCATCAATGGCAGTCACAATTGTGCAATAGGGAAAACATCACTGGTGGTGGGGAAACTTTGGCTGCTCCTCTCTCCCTCATTTTTAGAGATCCTGATGAAACTTGCTATAGTGGTAGAACACACTTACCACTGTTAGCCCACCAAATTACAGAATGTTTGACTTATTCATAGATTTTTGGCAAATTATTAAAGTTTTTTTAAAACAACACTTAAAAAACTGCAAATATCTCCTTGAATTTTCTATCCAATGACACAAAATAACAGGAGATCATTTTCCCCAATTTTCAGAAATACTTATACATCTATTGAGTTAAGGGATTTTTTTTAAGTTTTCAGAAAAATGAACTGTTTAGGGGAGGGATAATTTTCTCTCCTCTCCTGATTGGTGCATTCTCATTCCAAGGCATACTGGGAAATGTAGTTTAAGGCAGGTCCTTTTGAAATCTCTAGCATTGGGGGCCTGGCCTTTCCAAACTAAAGTTAAGATGGATGTGATTAGCCACGATAACAGTGCCTCCCTTATGGCAGCGCCAGCAAAAATGAGGCCAAAGGAATAAGATTTTAAAAGATCTTTAAAAGCAGCTTTACCAAAGTTGCTTAAAGGCTATAGTAAAAATTGAACTGACCTTGGGAGACATCCAGACATTACAGAACATTTACAAAGAAAAATGGGTGATTCAAATTCTAAATCCCACCCCACTTTTCCTGCATGCCTCTGAACTCACTTTCATATACCTAAAGTTAATGAATCAGATACGAGTTCCGATCCAATCTGAAATTATGCATCAGTCTAGTATCAACACTGTAGACTTAATGCAGTTCGATACCACTGTGGGTGCCATTGCTCAATACTATGGAATCGTTGGAGTTGTAGCTTTACAAAGTTACAAGCATTCTATGTCAAATAGTGCGGGTGCACCTTCAGTGGTTGTTCTTCAGCCAGATCTAGCCTGCAAGCCATTGGCTACCGGTCAACTGATATCTTACAGAGAAGAAAGCAATGGTTTTAGCAAAATAGTACAAATATGGTATCAGTTAGTGACACTTCAGAAGGGGAATGCTGTTCCCCTAAAACAAGTAAGTACCGCTTTAGTCAACAGTCAATGTATCGATTGTGTGTGTGTGTGTACGTGTGCTTACATGTTATTTGTTGGCATATGGCCACTCCACAAATTTCATAGGCTTTTCTTACATACAGTGCTTAGAGGTGGCTTTGCCAGTTCCTCCTCAGGAATATAGCCTACAGTACCTGGTATTCCTCAGTGGTCTCTCATCTAAATACTAACAGGACTCATCCTGCTTAGTTTCCAAGATAGACAGGATCTCATGCTTTTGTGGTATTTGAACTGTACAAGTTTGGTGTCAATTTGAAAAACACACATAAAATTTCATATGAATTCTCTCTTCTGTGGCATGTTATAGTGATTTGATCTTTGGACTGTGATTATGTAGATTAGGGCTTAAATCTTCACTCAGCCATAGAAACCATTAGTTGACCTTTAGGCAAGTCAAATTCGCTAGCAACAGAGGGAGACAAGGCAAAGCACCTTTGCTGAACAAAACTTGCCAAGAAAGCCCCATGATCAGTTTGCCTGAGGATCTACAGAAGGAAACAACCAGTTAACTCACTCACTAACTAAATATAACAGCACAAGTCAGATTTCAAGTAGAGAAAGGAGGCATTTCATGGAAACAAGAGATTTGCCCTTTCAAAGTTTCTATACAATATTTCTGGCACTTCTAAAGATATCCACAGCTTGAAGGAATGACTCCCCCTTTTCTTTGCCTGATATTTTCACTCAAAGAAGACAGAATATAAATTTCACCCAGTCTCATTCTTGGGAGTGGTTTCCTTTCTCTCTCCTTTTTCTAGCAGTTGGCTTCAGCAGCAACTGCAGGTATATGACAAAACTTCACAAAAGACCCTTGAAATTGCACTTAATTAAATGAATAAATCAATAGATAAAAACTGAAGCATAATTATGAGTCATCAAATAGCTAATGTTATTTTTCTGGCTCTTTCACAATGTCAGCTCATCATTCAAAGTGAGATAAAAGTAAAATTGCAGAAACTCATACTGTGTGAAGCATGGAGAACAATTCAAAAGAAAATAATCCACAGTCTGTATCAAGACTCTTCATGACTGACACAATTAATAATAGAATTTGGATTTGAGGTATGATTTTTTTGTGTGTGCTTAAAATGCATTTTGCTAGCATTTCCCCTTATTTTTGAAACTATTCAAACAAGAAAGAGGTAATGAATAAGAAACAAAGAATAAATGAATACACACAATGCTGTATTGGTTGTGCTATAATGTTATTTCTTAGCCATGTATATTTAACCCTTGAAAGGACACATTTCCCAGTAGTTCATTGTGACATCTGATCAGCTATCATATTAAAAATGACAGTACCGGTAGCAATAGCAAATGAGGGATTCTTCAAAGCACAGTACAGGTATTCACATTATGGGGTGCTCCAGATTTTGACCAAAACTCTCAGATCCACAATGAATATGATGTACACTGAATGGAAATGATGGGAGTTGTAGTCAAACACTTTTGGAGGGTGCCAGGAAAAGCTGCAATAGAGTTCAATCACTTTTCAATCATTGCTTCTGAAGACAGAATTGGATCATTTATTTATTTCATATAAATCTTTATTTATTTGATGGAACCAGAGTGACTTCTAGAAATCACACTCAGCCCAAAAATAATTGCTAATACTTCTACGGATCACATCTATCCCCAAGTGACATACACAATGTCCTCACATCAAACCAAGTGCTAGTTTCACTTGTAAATAAATATGGAAAACAAAAGAATGGCCTACAGATTGGAAATGCTCAGTCAGTACACATTCCAGCTCCCAAGAAAAGGAACAACAGATATTGCAGTAACCACAAGGCTATTGCATTAATTTCCCATGAAAGCACAGCATTCCATAACAAAGACTTTCTCTATGCATGGAATTAGAAATGACAGATGTCCAAGCTAGGTTCAGGAAAAGAAGAGGCACTGGGGATTATATTGCAAATATATGATAGATAATGGAGCATATCAAAGAAATTGGTGTGCAACATTTGATTGCCCTGATATGTAAATATCTATAAATAGATAAGTTTCTTATTGACAAGGGTGGCTGACAAGGATGCAACATATCTGTATGCTGAATATATCACATGTAAAGCCATATTAGATTCAAAATGTTCCGTATCTTAGCTCAATCATTAAACAGAATGGAGATGACAGTCAAGAAATCAGGAAAAAAAGTCTAAGATTTGGAAGGACAGATATGAAATACCAAGACCACCCACAGATTGGACATGTCAGCTGAGGCCCATCCTCAAAGTGGATTTATAAGGTGGAAAGCAATATAAATGTGACGTAGTGTGAAGAGCAAAGAATTTGACCAGTGATACTGGAAATACACTTTTCTCTGTACAAACTTAGAGATTCCATTTATACAGAATGCTTAGCCTATTTACCAAGACCATATATTTTAGTCGGTCTCTTTTGGCTGATATCACAGTGTCATTTTGACTAGCTCATTTAAAACTGGAGCGCATCACTGAATAATTTAGATTGCTATAGTAACATCCTTGGTTTTGTTAATGCATTCCATTCACACTTTGCTCTTGATGGAACTGGCTATTGGTTTGTATCCTCAAAAGAAGCTCATTTTCTGATGAATAAAATATCATGACAAACATAAAAGAGAATGTAAGTCTTGTGTAGAAGAGCAAGAAAAAGAAGGGTGATCTTTTCTAAATGCTCATGTTCTTTTGAGTAAGATGATGCATTCTGTTTTCCTTTGTTGAAAACAACACAAAAGCAGCTTAGATATCCTTTGCAAGAAAGGGTCATTTTTTTAAAAAAAATGGAGTTGTGAAGTTGAAAATACAGTTTGCTAGACAGTAGGATTGTGAGTGTTCATTGTCTCCAATGCAATTTCACTCCTGACAGGGTGATCCGAGGAGATATATCCCTGATAATTCCCTACAGCATTTTGTTGCGTTAGCCAAAGAGTGTACCCTTTAATATATCATTTTGGCACTATTAAAAAATTGCAGATTGACATGTGATTTTACAGGAATTAATGATTGCTTAACAGTGTGTGTTCTTATGCTTATGAAGTCATTTGGCTTATCAACAAGTCACTACTGGCACAGTGAGGCCAAAATGCAAGCAAGTAATGTACTATGACATTAAGTTATGCTTGAACTAAATAGCTTCTCAGGTGGTAATTAATATATTACCAGCCAAGAGTTTCATATAATTTAAGGTAGTTGGAAGGGCATTTTAGAAGGGTGCTTTTATAATAAAAGTATAAAGTATTATAAAAGTGGATTTATTATGAAATGAATAGGATTAAGAAACGATTGTTGGATTTCAGCAATGAGTCTCTTTAAAGAACAACCATATTTATACAGGCATAATTTCATGGAGCACATTCTTCCAGGTCTCTGTTTAACCCCATCATAATGTCCCATCCTTACACCAAACACATATTAAGCTCTAAGCTCTTTCTAACCATTCAGTAAGCCCCACTTCCAAAATGGATTTAGACCTCTTATTCTGATATTAGCACTTTGTGTTGATACATCTCATTCTTACTCCTCCCCTGCTTCTCTCTTTGCCAACTTATTAAGATTGGTTCAGACTAACAGCTACCATGAGTCCCTATATCAGGAGAAAGGGAGGATAAAAATAATGTAAGCAAATAAATAATGGTAGCCCACATACATGGAGAGATAATGTGGCTTAAGTGGCCATTGACTTGTAACTCAGCAGCGCTCACAAGGTGCTATCCTTGGGATAATATTCAAAGCTCCCCAGCAAAGAGGCTAGGACATGTGTATATGTTTGAACTGAACAGCTTTTCTTCCTTTGTGCAAATATATGAACTGGATGACAGCAAAAGGGATGTGAAAAATATCTCAGTCTTGATTTGGTTAATGTTGCTCTGAATGCCCTTTCTTCCCAACCTTGTTTTGCATTGGTTTGTGAGTCTTCTGCTTGGAAGTTCCCTCTTGAAATGTGTCTGTATTTTACACATACATTAATTTATGCATTATCTAACTGGGACACCTCTCATTGAGAAGTATTATTATTACCTTTATTACTATTCCCCCCCCCCCCACCCTCCAATATTGCGACTCAAGATAGCGTACCAGTTCAAATGATTGCAATATCATTAAAAATATACAGAGTCAAAATTAAACTAGAAGAGCAAGAATTGTTTATTTTAACAGGGCACCTCAATAATGTGTGCGTTGTTTTATATATCTCACAAATGTGTGCATTCTTTAGGTGAAACCTTGCTTTTACTTATATGGTTAAATCTAACACATTCCTTTACCAGCTCTCAAGAGCAGCTATGCTGAGCCTTCTCTGACTGCATTTGTGCAGACTTTAAGGGTGCCATGCACTCTTTTCAGGTGGGTGTATGAAATCTCATACACCCTTTCATCACTTCCATTCCTGCAAAGGCAAACTCAGAAAAGCTTTTGAGTCTTTGGGGGCTCTATACTTAGAACTTGTCATTGCAGACAATAGAAATGATTTGCATTTTCAGCATTTGAACAAATACGTTTTAGTGGCCTTTCAGTGTTTGTTTACTTTATTTCATTATTCTCTAATTTTAATTGTACTTTTCTAATATCTTTGTCAGTTGTTCTTAGGAACAGAAATTCATGCCAAAGCATGGGATGAAAATTTTATAATTATAAGCTTGATATAGCAACTTGCATGTTGGACTAGAAATCTGGAAGACCATGGTAGATTACATTCAGCCATGGTAATCTAATGGGTGACCTTGGACAAGTCACATTGTCTCAGCATTAGAGGAAGATTATGGCAAAGACCTATCAGATTAAATCTTGCCAAGACTTCCAACTCTAGTTAGGGTCACCCTATGTTTGAGCTGACTTGAAGGTATGTAATGACTGTAAATGTATACCCTATATGGCTCAGGTCCAGACCACATCTCCCAGTATGAATCTGCCCAGTCTCACAGATCATCAGGAGAGGCCTTCTCTCATTTCAAGCTCAGTTGGTGGAGACACAAGAGAGGGCTGCCCCTCATCTCTAGAACTCTTCCTGTTGTCCTTCTGGCATCAAGCTAAAACCTTTTTTTCTCCGGCAAAATTTAAAAGAATTTTAAAGAAGGACTTATTAAAGACTGAGACAGAGGGTGCTGATTGTTATTTATGTATTTTAATTTTTAAATGATTTAATGGTTTTAACTTTATTTTTAATATTCCTATGTTTAATTCTATGTCAATGTATATATATATATATATATTTCTTTTTAAAATGTACATTTTAATTTTATTTTTAACATTATTAGTCACCTTGGAAGAAAAAGTGGAATATAAATAATTATAAATATTAAATACATCATATTTCCCAACAGACAAGCATTTCTTCTTAATAACCCTAATTACCAGAAGATTTTATAAATAAAAAATAGACCACAAAATATAGTTTGGGCCTAAGATAAAAGGAGCCTAGTTCTCTTCTCATCTTCTCCTCCTTCTCATCTTCTCTTCTGCCAATTGACCTTTTCTGTCTTGCGGATTATTCCAGCAATATATACTAGTATTATGCTTTATTATTTTTCTCACACCTACCAAGCAAAAAAATAAATAAATTACAGCATTTTCCTGCCCAAACCAGGAGGATAAAAGTGGAAAACACCCCCTTCTCACAATTTCTTGTGAGGAAGCTTCCTGACCACAAAATGTAATTGTTCAAAGATGGAAGGAAAAGCAACTTTGCAACCATTTCATGCCTCAGTTCTGCTCGGTTTTTCATGCTCTTTGATCCCTAATTTGGGTGTGAAGTTCACTTAATTTGAATTTGGCCTTTGTGACTATGTTTTAAAATGAGCTTGTGTTTTGATTTTTCACATAATGCTTTCTATCTTCCAGAGCTAATGAAGGAAATTAAGGCGATATTTGAATGACCAGGCTTTTACTGGAAGACACGTTTCATTCTCTTCTCAGCCCGTTGTAGTTAAACTTCCATATTGCCTCTTGGAATGGGAAACATAATTATGTTTTATTGCCTTAAATCAACCCATTTAGCACCCATTCATAGGTTTCTTCCTGAAGCTACATACCTCTGAATGTTTCAAACCCCTCTCCCCCAACTATGCATTTGCAATGTATGATTTCTTAATACAACATCCTTTCAGAAAGAAAATTAATCACTCTATGGGTTGGTTTGTACTCTGACACAAACACCAAAACATCCTTACTATATTTACTAAACTACTGCCCACTCTAATGAAAAATTAGTGCCCTTCCTAATACAACTATTCTACAAAGCAAAGGTAAATGAAAGTTTCCTCTCAGGAAATCAAGAGTTCTCAAGTAAACAGTTCTCTCTCACATAGTCTTTTAATTGTCACTTGCTGTACATGTCAAACTAACAGAGTAGCAGAATCTAATTTCCTTGTTTGATTCACCATGAAATTAAACTGAACTGACAATTTTTTATTTTCACCTGGCAAATTCGTCCAACACTATTTAAATCTAGTTAATCAAGTACAGTTATCTACTGCACACACTCATCTCTCCTCACCACACCTCTGATTTGCAGTATCCCACATTCCAACAGCCTGGCATTGGATTACATTTGCAGTTTTGGAAGGTGTAAAGGAATGCATGGACATAGTTAGCAGAACTGCCAGAAAATGTATCATGTCACAGAATTACTGCTGAGAGGGATGAAGGCAAAGCGGATGGGGAGAAAAGAGAGAGACAGAGAAACACCTGCAGAATTGAAAAATAAAACCAAATACAGACAGCTTCTCTTTTCCTGGAATATGTAATCTAGGGAGGCTTTGTAAAATATGGGATTTAACCTGGCCTGCAACTTTTAGCCATAGATGGGTTGGAGCAAATTACTGTTTTACACCTCTGGGCTTGCTCCTTCTCTTAAGCCTCTTTTGTGTTCTCCTGCTTCATCAGACATCTTGAAGATGTAGTGATCCTGCCCTCAGGGGACCTCTCTGAACATACCTGATCTTATGGGATTGCAGAAACCAAACAGGGTCAGGATTTGTTAGTTCTTCGATGGCAAACTGCCAAGTATTACCTTGTAGAACCACAAAAGGACTGACAATACTGGGCTAGATGGACTAACTCACTTATGGGGAAGCTTCTCATCTTCCTCGTACAGAGACAGCAGGAGGCAGGAAGACCCGTGTGCAACTCAGAGGTTGGACAAGAGAACAAAATGGATAGTGTACGTTCCCAGTGCAATGCTGAACCACCTCTCCTCTTTGCACCCATGTGTTTAAGTTTTAATTTCACCCACTTTCCACCCCAGTTTTACATTTTGTTTGTGATAGGATGGTGCTTGGCAGGGGAAGAGATAGTGACAGAGATATTGGCCAGAATCTTGCATGGATCTGTGGATGCATAAAGTACCATCGTTACAGTGATACTAGCCAGAACTCCCAATCTCTGCTTACCAGGAAACACCCACTGTTCCCTGTTGGTGACTGCCATTTCCATCTCAATCTATGAATGATATCCAGTGTGACATGCAGAAGCAGGACCGACTTCTGTTGCAATTCCTCCTCATGCCAGAGATTGTTTTTGAAGCTGTGAAGCAGCTGTTTCTCAATGAACAGGGAACAGACCCTATTGATAGCAGTGACAGCTTCCTGGAAAGTGGGGAATTGGGGGACTTTCTAGAAACTATGCAAAGATCATAAAAAGGTAACAGTCCCAAGTACATTCATAAGTGCTATAGAGGATCCCAGCCAATGTAAATTAAGCTCAAGGCCCATAGCTCATAGATTACCATCCACACCTCTAAATAAACAAAACATTTATGAAAGAGACAAACTATTATGTAAAAATTATTTAAAAACTCTGAAATTATAGCAGCAAATAAAGAGCAACACTCAAACACAGGGGAACTCCAGACAAGAAATAATTAGGGACAGCTAATCACCTCTCAACAAAGGATTTCCCCAGGCAATAACAAGCCACACCTAAAAGCTGCCAGGCCATCAAATGCTAATCAAGGTGGCCGACTGAAACATTCACATCTAGCCCCAACAGACAAGAGTTCTTTCTCCCACCAGATATATAAAACAAAATTTCCTGGTTTCCAACAGACTTCACAACCTCTGAGGATGCCTGCCATAGATGCAGATGAAACATCAGGAGTGAATGCTTCTGGAACATGGCTATATAGCCTGAAAAACCTACAACAACCCACTATTATGTAACTGTCCTACTCTTTCCAGCCTATCTATTTACAATATACCCATCTTATGCCTAACTCCTGATAATTTAGAATGACAAACCTATTCAGCTATTCCTTACCTAGTTTCAGTTATGACCACTTAGCTCTTCCCTTCATCACAGATGGTCTTCTCCCATGTCCCTATGATGTACCTATGGGGGTGGATGAATGATGAAAGAAGAACATGGGCAGGCTTATATTGGAGAATGCTGTCTTTCAGATTACCTGGATTTAAGCCTTACATGGCTTTATAGATCACAACCAGCACTTTGAATTATGCCTTATGATAAGGAAATGTACGTGTATTTATACACTTACTGCAAATGGAGTCAGTTCTGTATTATCTCCATACAAGGTGTCCTTTAAACAAAACAAGAAAAAAGAGTGATTTTGTCTTTCTGCAGCTGGGGTATCAAGGACCAATTCGACCCCCAGCATCCCAACAGGACACACCCAAGTAAGTCCAAATACTTCTGTTTTCCTGTGCACTCCATCTGAAAATGTTCACAGGAAGTAATTTTATGTACTTCAGGAAACTTGTGTGCATGTTTGGTATGTGCATTTTTGAATGTTTTAACAGATTTGAGGGACTTTCTGCTTTGTTTTGAAGCAAAAAGTGCACCCTAATTATGTTATTTTTAAAAAAATGATTTTTTTAGAATTGGTGAGCGTTTTAGATATCTATGCACTGTGCTATGTAGAATAGCGTAATCCATAAGATTTAGATAATATAATTAATCATGTGTTGTCATTCTTAATGTATCAAATAGCAGTTTATTTGTATTCTTTTAGTGTACCCCCCAAGAAAGGGCAACTTTATTAGTGGCTTAAATACAATAAAGCACTTCTAAAAATAAATAAAGCAAGTCACCATCTGTCTGAATGTGGAGCTTTGTCTCATAATTTATTTTGACATTTCATATGTGCTAATCCATTAAGCAAGGTTTCCTCACTGGTCAAAGAAGATGTATGATCTTTGCTGAAAAGGATCGTACATAACAGTTCCTTGATGGAAGCAAGATCTAGCCATGCACATTCCTCTGTATTCACTTTATCATCAGTGCATGGACACAACTCCAAAACTACTATCTTGGTCATACTGTATCATATTGTACCAGAAAGCACTTCTGTTGAAGTTTCTTATCTTTGCGTTATTTTTGACTTCTGGTGACCATGAGGCAAGGTCTGCAGCCCTGATGTGACACAGGGTTTTCTTGGCAGGATTTGTATCAATGTCTCTGCCAAGTAGATAGATCCAAATGAAATTAATATTGATAAATTAGCATCTTTTAGAAAAACATCTTGGTAGAGCTTGAAATATTGTTTACCTTTATGCATTATATATTGAGAATATAATGATGTTCCTTCAGCTAAATAACATAATAGGTTTTGTCATCACTTTTTTGTGGGTAACAGCAGTGTTCATTTGTCATTTTTCATTACTACAAGGAAAAGCATGTTTAAGGGTACTTTTTGTGTATATTTTTTAAAAATAGTCTGTTTTGTGTATTTTAAGATTGATGTTTTTTAAAAAGAGGATAAAAATGGCAAGTTACAAAAAGTCATATTTTGCAGCACTAACAGCAGTAAACTATTTCTGCAATGAATTGCATTACAAATTACTTTTTGACAAGTATCCTCCTAGATGTTGCTTCCTTTTGGATTCCAAGTGACTGCTGGCTGGCTGAGCAGGCTCTGAAATGGAATCTGAAATCTTCAGATAGCAAATGACATCTCGTGCTGTGCTTCCCTTTAATGAGTGTTAACATAAAGACATTATTATAGCAAGCAATGTGTGCCTGAGCTGGCGACTCCACAGCCATCTGAAGCGACAATTAAATTACTACAGCAATTCAAAATACCACTTAATTCTACATTATTACATTGTGTGCGCTTGACCAGTGATTGCAGCACTCTAAAAATTGGGGTCAAACTGAATTTTTCATCTAGTTGTGGTCACGGCAAAGGCTATAGCCTTACAGTGTCCAAGTGCTCCTGTTACGTATTCCGCATCAAATAAATTGTGGACACAAAGATCCATGTCCATTACTTTATTGAGACAGTGTAGTTAGATTTGTTAGACTAGAACTAGGTAGATTATAAGAAAAATCTCCATTTAGTCATTAAGTTAACTGGATTATGTTGAAGCATTCCCCTCTTTGGGCCCTTCCACACAGCCATATACCCAGAATATTAAGACAGGAAATTCAGCAATATCTGTTTTGAACTGGGTTATCTGAGTCCACATTGACATATATTCCAGTTCAATTGTGAGATAAACATGGGTTCTACCAAGTTGTTTTTGTGTTCCTGACCTACCTTTTATTTTCAAGGCAAAAGTATTTAATTTCTTTATATGACACCTTTAGACAATAGAGGGATGTGTGATGAAATGCACACAGCAAAAAGACAACATGAGGGATATTTTGTTGACTAAAGCCCCATTCCGTTTCACTCCTTCCCCCCCCCCCTATTATAAGGTCAATTTTGATATCAATTTCAATGTAACGGACAAGACAAAGAAAAGTTACAACACCTATGAAGAGAGGGGCCATGAAGGCAGTTCCATCTTGCCTCCAGTGTCATCACCGCTTTCAGTCCCCCCAGGGGTGAGAAAGTCGGAATATAAATATGGTAAATAAATAAATAAAATCAGCTGGGAGCCCTCCCCCCCCCCCCCCAGCACCAACCACTGCTCTGAGATCAGAGTGAAGAGAGGGGCCAGGAAGGCAGTTCCATCTTGTCTCCTGCACTGTGCTTATAAGATAATATAATATAATACTAATATAATATATATATATATATATATATATATATATATATATATATATAAAAAATATCAATTTATGTGAAAGAATATTTGTAAATATTCATATCCCAGATAAAAGGGGCTTTCCTACCTGTTGGGAAAGCCTAATCACAAGGATACTGGATTGATAAGAATTTTCATAGTTCAGGACTTATTCCATACAAAAAAAGCAAGTGGGGTTTTTTTGATGACAAAATGGTATTTCCAGCACTAAGTAAGTTGTTTTTGCTTTCCCAGTGCCCTTTGCAAATATGGTGTTCTGTACTTCGCTATATGAGGCTGCCTTTGAAGACAGCTCAGAAACTTCAGTTGGAGCAAAGATTGGCAGCCAGATTGTTAACTGTAGCAAATTACAGAGAGCGGTCAACTCCCCTGTTTAAATAGCTCCACTGTCTGCTGATAAGTTTTTGGTCTTGAATCAAGGTGCAGGTTACCTACAAAGCCCTAAATGGTTTGGGACATGCCTATCTTCATGACCGCATATTCCCCTATGAACCTGCTTGATCTCTAAGATCTTCTAAGGAGACCCTCTTAGAAGATCTTAGAGATCAAGCAGGGACGAGAGAGAGGGCCTTTTTGGTTGTGCTCTCCTGGCTCTGGAACTATCTCCCCAGGGAGATTAGACTGCTGCCCACCCTGTCTGCCTTTCATAAAGGCCTAAAAGCATGGGTGTTCCACTGAGCCTATGATTTAGTAAGTCACCAGATAACTTTGCCCCCCCTCCCCCAATAACGTGCCCTTGCACTTTATTGCTACTCCTGGGCTTATAGACAACATTCTATTTCATATTCCCTCCTAGTCCTAATTTAACACCTGACTCCTGCAATTTATTAATCAGCCCTGCTCTTGCAACCGAATTGCACCAGCCTGTCCACCCAAGATCAGTATTGTTTACCAATGTCAGGCTATTGGTTTATTTATTTTATTTATTTGCTTTATTTCTATACCGCATTTTTCAGCCCTTAACAGGCGACTCAATGCAGTTTACATGGTACAATTATCAAACAGTGTCAGTGCAATTAAAACATAACAATGCAACAAACAGGATCAACAGCATCAATCCACAACAGTTAACAATCAACAAGACAGAACAACAAAACAGACATAACATAACGCCTCAGTTGAAATCAGATCCGTTCTCATAATCCTTGTGCCATTCCTATGTTCCATTTACCGTCTTCCTATGATTGGTTGCACTGCTTAACTAAACGCTTGTTCATAAAGCCAGGTCTTAACCATTCTCCGAAACGTCAGCAGCGAAGGTGCCTGTCTGATGTCTGCCAGTAGGGCATTCCATAGCCGAGGGGCCACCACTGAGAAGGCCCTGTCTCTCGTCCCCGCCAAGCGCGCCTGTGACGCAGGTGGGATCGAGAGCAGGGCCTCCCCAGACGATCTTAATGTTCTGGTCGGTTCATAGGTGGAGATGCGTTCGGAGAGGTAAGCAGGGCCAGAACCGTTTAGGGCTTTATAGGCTAAAGCCAGCACCTTGAATTGTGCCCGGTAGCGGATTGGCAGCCAGTGGAGCTGGTTCAGCAGAGGAGTGGTATGCTCCCTGAGTGCCGCTCCCGTTAACAACCTGGCCGCCGAGCGCTGGACCATCTGAAGCTTCCGGGCAGTCTTCAAGGGCAACCCCACGTAGAGCGCGTTGCAATAATCAATCCGGGATGTAACCAGAGCGTGGACTACCGTGGCCAAGTCAGACTTCCCAAGGTACGGGCGCAACTGGCACACAAGTTTGTGTTGTGCAAATGCTCCCCTGGACACCGCCGAAACTTGGGGTTCCAAGCTTAGCGAAGAGTCCAGGATCACACCCAAGCTGCGAACCTGCGTCTTCAGGGGGAGTGTAACCCCGTCTAACACAGGCTGTAACCCTATACCCTGTTCGGCCTTTCGACTGACCAGGAGTGCCTCTGTCTTATCTGGATTCAGTTTCAATTTGTTAGCCCTCATCCAGTCCGACACAGTGGCCAAGCAGCGGTTCAGGACCTGAACAGCCTCCTTAGTAGTAGGTGGGAAGGAGTGACAGAGTTGGACGTCATCTGCGTACAGATAACAGATGGTTGTTTGTTCAATGGTTGTTTTATGCTGTTGTTGTTTTATGATATTGTTTTATATATGTTACTGTGTTATTTTAATTTTGTTTGACCAAGTTTGTCCCCATGTAAGCTCCCCCGAGTCCCTTCGGGGAGATGGTGGCAGGATACAAAAATAAAGTTATTATATTATTATTACATGCCAAGATCAACCAGAATGTGTAGCCCATGTTATGCCTGAGATCTGAAAGCTATTGAAAGGTGCAAAAAAGATTTTCCGATTTATAGTCTGTACCTGTGAGAACAGCATGAGAGAACTCTAGCTATTAGAATAAATAAACCCACTGTTGTGAATAATCTCACCATCTCCTCTGTTTTTTAAAAAAATGTATTAATGCCTAATAATCATTTTGGGTTTCATGGTGTCTAGATGTGATGGAGAGATACAGCAAAATGTATAAATGATTAGCAACCCTTTAAAAAAGAACATTGTATGTGAGCTAAGTAGTGGACAAAGCCTCCTATAATTGCTCATATTGCAAGGGAACTTGGTGTGGGTGTGAGTGTGTGAATTTATCTTAGTGTCATTTTTCATACATATTAAAGTATCAGTTCATTAAAATTCTTAATGCAGCATTGAACCTGGTCAGACTGAAATGGGGATGACAAACGTCATGTCTGCCACACAGATAACCAGACCTTATGAAGGTGAAATTAGTTTTCAGGAGCTGTACTGCTCACTTGATTGATTCTGTCTTAGAAGTCATATGACTTAATGTTTCCTGCATGGGCTTCCACTGTCATGCAAACATGACCTGATAACACATTGTCAGGAGCGCCCCAGAGAGCTAACAGCAATCTAACATCTTTCTACTGAGTGTGAAGTTCCATCTGAAATGTGCATATTTGATAAGCAGCTCTTCTATCTGTCCTTTTCATTTTCAGAAAGTTAATCTTCTTTGCTTCACTGGGTGCTGAGCAGAAATCAGCTGGTTAGGAAATGCGGCAGGTGGCCCCAAACTACAGAACATGGACAGCTTGAGTCTCAGGAGGCCAGAAGATGATGGGATCTTTCATAACAGATCACCACATCTAGGAACAACTCTTTGGCGGATCATTCAACTCAGCTATGAGGAAACAGTCCCAATCAGCATTTAGAATAAGCACTTTTTTGGTCTTGTGTGTGTGTGTGTGTGTGTGAATATATGTGTGTGTGTATGTGTGTATGTATATATATGTGTGTGTGTGTGTGTGTGTGTGTGTGTGTGTGTGTGTGTGTGTGCATATATATGTGTGTGTGTGTATTCCTACTGACACAAACACTGACATTATTAAATGAAATACCTGGTTAATCCACAACATAAAATATCTAGGTAAAATTCCTAAACATGTTTTTACCACAACAAGAAGTAATCACACAAGTCAGAATTAATTTTGATCCACTCCATAGCCATTGCCAAGGCCAGGGCATAGAGGGCAAGCAGTTGGTTCTGTTATTGTGGAATTGTAAATCATAGCTATTAAAAATTTCCATGTAGTATTTTCTACTTTAGTCTCCAAATGCAAGAGCAAAGCATTCAGAATTTCAACATATGATAAAGAAAACTTGTAAGCCAGGCTAGGGAGGGTAAGAGCTTCTAAATGTTCCTCAGCTACTACCAGGTCTTGCCAATATAGTCAAGAACAACAGAAAATGGGAGTGTCAGTTGGTGGGATTACATATCAATGGGCTGATGCATTCCACTCTGGGTTCTAATCCAGACAATTTGAGAAATTCAAACTGAAATCCAAAGATTGCCATTTCACTGATACGGAAGCCACTATCCTAATTAGTAGTAATGATCTTTATGAAGACAAACATCCTGTAATATACAGTCCAGTATGCATTTGTCTAGAAACATTTGTCTAGAACTCAGTAAATTTTATGCATAAAAAAACACTATATATATATATATATATATATATATATATATATATATATATAATTGCACTATATACTTGCATTATTTGTCCCTCCAGATATTGTTGGACTGCAACTCCAAGTTAAAAAATTATTATTATTATTATTATTATTATTATTATTATTATTATTATTTCTTGCCCACCTCTCCTCATGGCTCGAGGCAGGTTACAACATTGCTAAAGCACACATTCATCTAAAACATTCTTCAAAATTCACATATTAAATATATATCCACAAAATACATATTAAAATACATGAAACAAAGATTAAACATTAGAGATAAATTTAACATTCATCATGAAATGAATAGGTCTGCGTAGTCCTGCTGGAAGAAATAGGTCTTCACTGGTGTCTTAAATTGTGACAGCTGATCTAGCTGTCAGAGCTCTTCCAGCAGGTCATTCCACAGTCTTGGGGTGGTCGATGAAAAGGTCCTTTGGGTGGCAGTTGCCAGTCGGGTTCTGGCTGGCTGGAGCAGATGGCCCCAGAGGACTTCAGTTTTTGAAGTGGATTGCACAGGACAAAGTGATCCTGTAGATAACCTGGACCCAAACAATGTAGGGTTTTAGGATAGGTGTAATATGTTCACTCCTGAATGTTCCCATAACCAATCTGGTTGAACCAACTGGAGTTCCTGAACTTGGTACAAAGGTAGCCCAGTATAAAGCAAATTGCAGAAGTCCAACCTTAAAGTTACTGGTGCATGCACTTCTGTCTTAATCTAGGAAGAGGTGCAGCTGGTAGAAGTACTTCTGACCATTGGCTATAGTGGACTAGTGTGCGGGAATTGCAGTCAAACACCTTGAGGGAGTCTACATGATTCCAACTCCAATCTATACTGAATTGCAAAACCCAAATAGAGTAGATTATTCAATCAATGGGATTTACACATGTGTTGACAGTTTATTCAGTAGGTCTCCTCTCATTATAATGAGCAGTTGGATATGGGCCTTCGTTTTTTAGTAGGCTCCAATCCATTTCGTTTCAGAGCAAACTGCTTTTAAAACTCATGAAAAGCCATTATCAAGATATGCTGGGGAGTGAAGAAAGATTTTGTAAATTCATAAGAGAGCAATTTGGACTACTAGAAACCCATTCCTTAAGCCAGGGTAATGTATTGGCTCCTTGCCAATTTACTTCTACTTATTTGTTTTTGGCATATTTCTTCTTAATGTATTTGTGTCACATAGCTATTATATTCTGAGAATGGAAACACTACCTGTTTGGATTTCTTTGCAAAGATATGCTTTTTACTCCTACTTGTTTTTCCTTATCATTGTACCAACTACTGATCCATGAAAGTGCCATGCCTCCTGTCATATGATCACTTCATTCTCTTTCTAACATAATTGAGTATTTTCGATCACATTGGGGGTTGATTGCTCCTTTTGAGCCTGAAAAAGTAAGACACGTACATTTTCAAAGCACATGTCCCCTCCTCCTCCAAACAAAACACTCCATTTCCTCTAGGTGAGCTTTTGAGAAAGACTCAGAGCAAAGCTTATAAAAGCTTAATTGTCTTGTCTCTTCCTTCCACATCTGTTTCTGGCAGTTATGCAACTGCTCAGATGCAAATGAATGCGCTTTCTGCCTTTTGAACTGTATACTTTGAAACAAGAATCTGCTGTCTTGTGCATGCATCTTTTTATATATAAAAAAAATCTGCCTTCTTCTGTTTATCTCAGCATTGCCACACACCATTCACTCAGACATTTTTCACCCTGAGCCTTTAGAACAGCTTGCAGAAGGGAGTTCCAATAGATGGTTTCTCAGCATTCAAAAGCAAGAGACTAGACTGGGGGCAAGAGACACCATCTGCAGTGATGAATAACAGAAGAGCTTTAGAAAGTTACTTTAGAGGTAACACGCTAGCAAGCATGAGTGTAGGATTTGGGGAATTGCAGTTCAAAAAGTAACATCCCCAGGATCCCCAGGACCAAGTGCATGCTCTTGGGTAAAGTTTCTTCCTAAGGCTTCCTAAGGCTTTGCAGATTTCAGCCCCTCCGGAATCCTTCAGTTCCCATTTTCTTGCATGAATCAAGGGTGAATTGCCTCTACTGTTGATACCAGGCAAGATTCTGAAAGAGATAATTTAAGAAATGGTCTGCAAACACTTAGGAAAAAATGCAGTCATCACTAATAGTCAACACTGATCTCTTTTTTTCAATAGAGTTCCAATCTGGGTAGATATGGGGTATGCTGTGGATGTAGCATATCTGGATTTCAGTAAGGCCTTTGACAAGGCCATTTCAGTAAGGCCTTTGACAAGGTCCACCATGGCCCTCTGGCAAACAAACAAGTCAAATATGGGCTAGGCAAAACTATGATTAGGTGGATCTTAAATTGGTTAAGTGGACAAACCCAGAGGGTACTCACCAATGCTTCCTCATCATCCTGAAAAGAACTGATGAATGGAGTGCCACAGGGTTCCGTTCTGGGCCCGGTTCTATTCAACATCTTTATTAATGATTTAGATGAAGGGTTAGAAGGCATGATCAAGTTTGCAGACAGCACCAAATTGGGAGGGATAGACAATATCCCAGAAGACAGGAGCAGAACTCAAAATGATCTGAACAGATTAGAGAGATGGACCAAAACTAACAAAATGAAGTTCAACAGTGACAAATGCAAGATATTCCACTTAAGCAGAAAAAATGAAAGGCTAAGATGCTGAATGGGGGATGCCTGAGCAGTACATGTGAAAAAGATTCCTCATAGACAATAAGTTAAACATGAGCCAACAATGTCATGGGCAACAAAAAAAGCCAATGGGATTTTAGCTTGCATAAATAGTATAGTATCTAGATCAAGGGAAGTCATGCTACCCTCTATTCTGCCTTGATCAGAGCACATTTGGAATACTGTATCCAATTCTGGGAACCACAATTGAAGGGAGACGTTGACAAGCTGGAATATGTCCAGAGGAGGGTGACTAAAATGATCAAGCATCTGGAGAACAAGCCCTATGAGGAGTGGCTTAAAGAGCTGGGCATGTTTCACCTTCGGAAGAAAAGGCTAAGAGGAGACATGATGGCCATGTATAAATATGTGAGGGGAAGTCATCGGGAGGTGGGAGCAAAGTTATTTTCTGCTGCCCTGGAGATATGGAACAATGGCTTCAAACTACAGAAAAGGAGATTCCACCTGAACATTAGGAAGAACTTCCTGCCTGTGAGAGCTGTTCAGCAGTAGAACTCTCTAACATAGTAGAGGCTCCTTCTTTGAAGGCTTTTAATCAGAGACTGAATGGTATATTCCAGCCCTCATCAATGCAAGCATTAGCGTGTGTGTGTGTGTGTGTTATATTTCACCATGTTACATCGCAGCCCAAAGTATATCTATGAACTTAGATCTAAGGTCCTCCATCTACAGACAGTACATCTTTTGTTTAGGACTTTTATATTCAAGATGCGTACTTTACCATTGAGTCCCTTTCCTTGGTTTTGGATTTCTTATGCTTTTTTCATTTCTACCTTTCCTGTCCACTTTCAATAAATTTCCACTGAAAGCGATACAATAAATTAAGCAACTGTCTTTAGTTTTAAAAACTCCTCTGGCTTCCTCTCCCCTCTTTGGGTGACAAATTTAATACAATGTAATTATTTATTGGAATAAATCACAGTGGAAATATGCTGTCATCTTCATTATTCAGTGGTGCACTTCTCTCCCACTGAAAAATCAATGGGATCTAAGCACACTTAATTGCATGCTAGACTGCAAACCTGGCTCCTGAATGATTCGCAACATGGCTTTCATCTCCCATGACTTGCCTCATTCTGTGCTCAGCAATGAGAAAACTAACATGTTTGTGTCATTATAAGCATTCTCCCCCACCTACTTTCAAGCAGTTCTATTATTATCATTTGACCAACTTTCTATCACTCAGAAAATAGGTAAGGCCCACCACACACATTCCGTAGGGATTAGCAAACTGGATGTCTACAGAGATTTGTTCCTTTTAACAGCTAAGCTGTGACACTGCAAGAGGCTAAATGCAGTGAAATCCAAACCCACAGCCACTTTTCACTACAGCTGCCATCACTACCAGCAGTACTTCTGGGGATTTTTGTCATCTTGGGTAGTGCCAGAGATCAGTTCAAAGAAAGTTCAGGCAATTAAAACATCCAGTTGAAATGCCCAGCACTTCAGGCTAGCCAAAAAGCTTTGTAGAGGATTCCAATTTATATATGTGTATGTGCCATTCACACAGTGAAGGACTCATGGCTGCAGATGGATCAGAGGAAGATGAAACAGCATTGAAAAGGCAGCAAGCCTCTATCTGATCTTCCGTCTCCTCTGCCCCTTTCTCATAAACCTCATTTCCTATTTTAAAAGGACTGGATGCTCTTTGAAAAAGCATCATGTGGGACTGCTTGAACTGTGAACTCCATATCAGTTAAATTATGACTTGATTCAGTGTTGGAACCTCAGGATCAAAACTTCTGTAATCAGTGCTAGCACAAACCATAGCCCTGTCCTGCTTAAGTCTGTAAGGAGAATCAGGAAAGCAAAGTACAATTTCAGGCAAGGACTCAGTACCATGGACAGTTCCACCCTCTTCTTAAAAGAGTCTACAAAAAGACCAGGAGAGAGATTTTCCAAATAAATAAAATGGGTTGTTGAGATGCCTTATATGCTCAGGTCAACTTTTCTTCTTGTAGATGGAGGCAACTCTTCCCTGTTTTTATCCTGTGGGAGCAATCCATGATATGGAGACAAGGAAAAAGACTGCATCTGCTGTTTTTTCCCTAGTTGTGAAATCTACTTCCTATGGAGGCTTGCTGTGCAGTGATGCTGGTCTCATTTAGCAATAAGTTAAAACTGGACTATTTGCTGCTTTTGGGGAACATGGTTTGGTACTGAATGCTGAATTTGAATTTCTCCTCGTTTTATCCTGCTGAATTATTTCATAACTAAGTTGGGTCTTTTGGTCCTTACTCCTACAGGAAATGATTATTAACACAAAGTGAGGGATAGAGGCAGAGAAGAGCCTACTATCTTTTAAAACATCTGCGCACACAAATTTTGGTGTATTCAATTGTGGTTTAGTTAGGGTTTGTTAAAACAAACTATTTTAAAAAGCCATGGCTTGAAGTTGAACAGTTAGGACAAACTGTGAGTTAGAATTAATCACAGTTTTTACCTGTTGGGAAATGTTTCTAGTCTCCTCAAGTCTGCACTAAATGAGGAAAAGGAATGAGAAGACTACATTCATTATTACCACAAAATCTAATTACACATTATATTGCAAGCATTTTCTGCATGATATCAGCACTAACATCAACATCATTGCTCTTTCTGAATGCTTCATATTAAACATAGTGCATATTCTCCATACCATCTCACATATTTTCTCTTTTCTATCCCTCCCCAACTGCCATAATCTTTTTTTTTTTTACAATATGAAGGTTGATATGCTTGCATTTTCCAAATCAGCCACTAGATGACCGGTACAAAAAATGCACCAGATACAAAGTAGTCTTGTGAGAACAAATCACATCTGCAGGGGACTGAAAAAATCCTTTCTGGAAATAATTGATTTCATCATAAATGCAGGATGTATGTATGTTTGAACTGATTTTCAACCCATCTTGAAAAGAAACATGGAACCCCCCCCCCCCCCCGCCCCCATGCCATATTTTCGTAGTCATTTGGTTAATGATACATACAGGTGAACGTTGTCTTATGAATGCATCATATTAAGTTGAAGATGGCATGAGTGTAGTTGACCACAGTTGCGTAGCACATTAAAGTGTTAAGAGTAACATTCAAATATGCATTACCTTTATGCATTGCCTTTCCACATTGCAATTCTACAATGGGTTGTCAGCCAGTCTGCAATCCCAAATTATTCCAAATAATTATCCAGTAGGGCTGGGCGGTTTCATTTCGTTAATTCGTAATTCGTTAATAATTCGTTAATTTTTTCAATTACAAAACGATAACGAACCATTCTGGAGCAATTTTTTTTAAAAAAACGAATTTTTAAATAGTTTTGTAAATGCTTCGTATTTCGTTATTGTATTCGTTTCGTTATTGTTTTGAGGTCGTTTCGTTATTATTTCCGCATGTCTGGGGCAAGTTTTATGGTTGTTTTTTGTTTAATTAGTGAAAAAAATTATAATATCACACCAACAGTCAACAACAGGGGGAGAGGGAAGCTTCAGAAGTTTTTGGAGGTTTTTTAGCGTATTTCGCGGTCGTGTCCGCCATTAACGAATCGATTCGTTATTGTTTCGGAAATCGATTCGTTAATGTTTTGTAATTTTTTTCACATTTACGAAATTTCGTAAATATCGAACTTTTTAAAAGGAAAATTTTGTAATTATTTTAAATAACGAAACGCAAAACCCCCCCAAAAACGAATCGATTTTAGAAACAAATTTTTCCGTTGTTACCCAGGCCTATTATCCAGTTATTGCTCATTAGCTTGATCTTTCACACAAATCAGTGAGAACAAAATCTATTTTGTTGTATAACAACAGTGAAACATAACACCTTTTGAGAAATCATTACTTTTGCAGTGGCTAGACTGAACTAAGTCCCAACTATCTTCCATCCCTTGCCATTCAAGACTGGTGACTTAGCATTGGTCCAGATAAATACAGGAGTTCTTATTCAGTACAATGGTACAAGGTGACATAACCTTCCCTTCAGAGGCATGTTGTTACAGATGGATGAGGATTTTATAGAACTCCAATAAAGGAGGCAGAACACTTATGCACCTAAAGTCAGTCTATGTAAGAACTTGATATGCTTGACTCAGATCTTGTCAATGTTTTCCAAAGAATCTCCCTTTGAGTCTGTTTCTCATTGGGTGTCTGATCAAAAACAGGTATATGTTTTGATATTGTGCATGATTATAATAAAAAAAAATCTACCCAAGGAACAAAATGTGCTTTCCCTTTTGCTTTTCTCATTACCATGGTGTGGATCCATATTTGGTCATTCAGTCCCATACTCTTTGTTTTGATTCATTGGTTATACAAGCAGAGTGTTGTTTAACATGATGTCTGGGGTCATTTAGGGAAGGGCTGTATTGGCTGGCGTTTGTAGGAGCTGCAACCAAACTTATAGAGGGCCACGTTTTTGCCCCCTCCAGTGTAGGCAACACTGATCTAGGAACCTCATCACACTAGAGCATGGATCCACTTTAAATCCTGTTGGTGTCCCCTGTAGCATTATGGAGCTTGTAGTTTAGAGGGGGAGCCTTTAAAATGCTCAGCCAGGCAAGTCCTGGGCCTCACTAAACTGCAAACCCCAGAACGCTGCAGGAGGCAGCAACTGGATTTAAAGTGGATCTATACTCTAGTGTGGTGAAGCAGTAGAAGGAGCAGTGCACTAGTTTAGTAAGAGGCAAATTCCCATGCTCTTCCAGCATTAAGCTTACCCTTTTGGCCTAGGCTATTTAATTCCTAACTGCTACTGCTTGCCTGCAGCACTCTAAGGGTAAAGTGTTGCCGTGTCAGATGTGCGCTGGATGCACGGAGGCACTCAGGGGATTAATGAACAGTTTTGTAGCCAGCCCAGCCCAAGAAACCCATGAATAATCAATGGTACTTGAGGCTGCTCGGGTAATTGAATTGCAAACCTGGTAATAACTGGAGATTTATCTGTAGTAGAATTACCTGTGCCTGATTCTAAATGTATGTACAGGGTGATGAGAAAACTACTGATCGTGAGGATTATTTACCTACTTTGCAGGATTTTTTTTAAAAAAAAGAATTTCAATGCATTTGCTATCCAGATTAATGTGTGTCCTGCCTGAATCTATGTCTAATGTCTTCTAAGCTACGTGTCAGCAAATCCAACACATCCAATGCTGCCAAGATAAAAAGGGTGGCGACATTAAAGGGACACATTTAAAAGAAGGGAGCTTTTTATATACTGCTTTTTAAGGGAAAGCCCACAATTTCATGTCCCTGATGAAACATTGTAATTGTTGTTATTTTTGTTGACCTGTGAAAAACATCATGACAGGTACATATTGTTTATTTTATAGTGAACTAATGATACTGAGACTGCCAGATACCTCTTTGGGTGTTTGCCTGATCATGTAGAAGGCTAAATGGGTTGAGCAAATGGGGGACGTTCATAAGCCTAGTTCACAAATGTCTTCCCATATCCATAAATAGTTGCTATCAGCCTTCCTGATAGCAGGGGCCCAAATCATGGAATGTATGTAAGTGGATTGTAACTGGATTTGATTGAATATAGCAATAAAGCCCTCAACAGAGCTTTATGCTCTATTTTGGAAGTCTGTGACAATGTCATATCCATACAGATTGTGTGGGACAGAGAGAACAAGCATAGCCACATTACCATAGCCCAATTAGTCCTGCATTCATTCAAGCAAACACTTCAATAGAAGCAGAGAGGATCATTCAATGGTTAATATAGCTCGTTGCCAGGGAGTAGGATTAGGGAACTGTGGTGAAGTGTAAATTTTTAACTTGCAGTTATGTATAATTATAGATAGATGTTTTAAAGGGTAAGTATTTAAGTTGCATAACAAAGGGGGATGGTAGCCAGCTCAGCTCATGTTGAGCTGGGTTACCATGGAAACTGGGGCGGAGCCAACTGCCACTTGGCAGGGCAGCCATTTTAAAACAGTCTACAGTCTGTGAACTGTAGGAGTGCCTGGTTCTGTTGAGTAGTGAGAACCAGGAAGGTAGTCTGTAGTTTAAAAACTACAGGGAAAGGCTGATCCTATAGTAGTGAGAATTAGCAAGGTTTTGGCTTTTAGCCTGAGTAGTTTAAATAAGTCGAGTTGACTTAATTATATTAATAGTTGGTGAATGAGAGAAAGGGTGAGAGAAACCCAGTGAGAATCTCTATTGCAACAGAAACATCACAAAGAAAGAATAAGCTTGTAACTGAAGTAATCTATTAAGGGAAGGAACACAGTTTGAAGAAAAATAAGTTTGAAACCTGTTTGGTTGAAGGAAGAGGCCTTTCCAGAGTTGTTCAAGAAATGTTATAAATGTATCCTTTGAAGATATATGCCTCTAAGAGTAAGAAACATTGATACCATCACGCTCCTTTTACATTTCAATAAACTTGTTACTAGTTTTCCTAAAGCCTTGTCTCTGTTACAATTCCTTTCCAAGTTAAGTCACACTACACAGAAGAAAGACCAAATCAATATTGTTAGCTATAAGCTGCGCTATCAATTTAATAAGCCCTTACAGAGTGGTGGCTCTTTTACCAACGTTTACAAATTGGTGGCCTCATCACAAATTAGTGGCATCTTCGTGAATCGTCACAGGAACCATTGACTGTTCAGATGTTTTGGGCTGCAACTTGTTTAGTCTGTTTCCACTGGCTAAGCTGGGTTCAACTGGTAGGAGTTATAGGCCAACAAATCTGATGACCAAACATTTCCCCACCCTGCTGTAGAACATAAAGCAGAAAGTGAAGCTGGAGTTTAACCAAAAGTTGTTGTGGCCTGTGTTTGTCCAGGGTCCACAAATAAACTACTGCTGAAAATTAATTGGTTAGTATTACAAGCCTCCAATGGTTACAGTTTCTAAAAAGGACAAAAGAGCTTTCCTGTTTTTCCAAAGTAACCAAAATAGTTGTTATGTGCCTTCAAGTAATGTTTAATTTATGTTGAACCTAATGTGACTATCACAGGGCTTGTACAGCCGTGACTTACTTTTGCCTTCCTCTAAGATTGAGGGAGTGTGATTTGCCCAGGGTTGCTCAGTAGATTTCCATGGCCAAGCGGGGTCATGGAAACCTCTACAGCCGTGGTTCTCAATCGATGGGTCCCCCAAATGTTTTGCTTTTATTAATTTAGAACATTTATATTCTGTCCTATTCTCTACCTCCGAAGAGGGACTCAGGGCGGCTACCGGCAGACAACAATTCAATGCCAATACAATATAAAAACAGCAATAAAATACACAATTACATAAAATGATTATAAATATACATTAAAAACAGTTCAGCAGGTCTAAAACATCCTCCAAATCAATCTAAATTATGGTCCATAAAATCTCAACTTCACCAATAAAATCCATCTATTCTACGAACGCTTGCTCCCACAGCCAGGATTTAAGTTTCTTGTGAAAAGTCAGGAGGGAGGGGGCAGATAGAACCTCCTTAGAGAGGGAGTTCCACAGCCTGGGGGGGGGGCACCACAGAGAAGGCCCTGTCTCTTGTCCCCACCAAATGCAACTGCGATTGTGGTGGGACCGAGAGCAGGGCCTCCTCAGATGATCTTAAGGTCCTTGATGGTTCATAGGGGGAGACACTTTCAGACAGGTAAGCTGGGCCAGAGCCGTTTAGGGCTTTAAGGTCAAAACCAGCACTTTGAATTATGCTCGGAAGCTAATTGGCAGCCAGTGGAGCTTGTCTAGCAAGGGAATTGTGCACTCCCTGTACCCCACTCTTGTGAGCAACCTGGCTGCTGAGTGTTGGAATAGCTGAAGCTTCCGGGCAGTCTTCAGAGGCAACCCCATGAAGAGTGCATTGCATTAGTCTATTCAGGATGTAACCAGAGCATGGACCATCATGGCCAAGTCAGATCTCCCAAGATATGGGCACAGCTGGTGTACAAGTTTTAATTGTGCAAAAGCTCCCCTGGCCACCACCAAAATCTGGGGTTTCATTCTTAGCGATGAGTCCAGGATCACTCCCAAGCTGAGAACCTGCACCTTCGGAGGGAGTGTAACCCTGTCAAGCACAGACTATAGCCCTTTACCCTGTTTGGTCGTGCGACTGACCAGGAGGACCTCTGTCTTGTCTGGATTTAATTTCAATTTGTTCACTTTCATCCAGTCTGTAACAGCTGCCAAGTACCGGTTCAGGACTTGAACAGCCTCATTAGTAGCAGGTGGGAAGGAGTGTCAGAGTTGGACATCATCTGTGTACAGATGGCACCAAACCCTGAAACTCCAGATGATCTCTCCCAATGGCCTCATGTAGATGTTAAACAATATAGGGGACAAGTACTGAGCTCTGCAGGACCCCACAGTATAATGACTATGTGCTGAGCAGCTGTCCCCTAATAACACCTTCTGGGTGCAACCCTCCAGATGATCTCTCCCAATGGCTTCATGTAGATGTTAAACAATATAGGGGACAGTACTGAACCCTGCAGAACCCCACAGTATAATGACCATGGTCTGAGCAGCTGTCCCCTAATAACACCTTCTGGGTGCAACCCTCCAGATGATCTCTCCCAACCCTCCAGGAAGGACTGGAGCCACTGTAAGACAGTACCTCCAAGGCCATTCCTGCAAGGCTTTCCAGAAGGATACTGTGGTCAACGGTATCAAAGGCCGATGAGAGGTCCAGCTGAACCAACAGGGACACACTCCCCTTGTCTAGCTCCTGGTGTAGATCATCCACTAAGGTGACCAAGGCTGTCTCAGTAACATGTCCCAGCCTAAAGCCAGACTGTGCCAGATCTAGATAATCCATGTCTTCTAAGAATCCCTGTAGTTGTGAGGCCACCACACGTTCCAGGACTTTGCCCAAATAAGCTTACAATAAATTAAAACAAAGCACAGATGAAGCCCACTTGATTAAAGATTTTAAGTACCATTAAATAAATAATTTTAGCAAAACACTAAATTAAAAGAGTTTAAAAGCACTTTAAATTATGGTGAAAAGGATAAAATCGTAACATACCACATCAAAAGATCCTTCTGCAACAATAAGGTAAGAGCCAAAAAAGGTCTTTTTCTCTTGGTGGAAAGTGCTGGAAGCAAAGAGGCATCTATGCTTGTATAAAATGATTAGTGTGAGAGAGGAGTTCAGATAACATCACAAAAATTGGACCTACACACGCACAAAGTACCAGTGGCAAGAAGATACAAAATAGGATACAAAGGGCTCTTCAAAGTCAAACAAGATTCAGAAAGGAAGATTCACTGATACAAAATCCAATTAGTAGCCAAGGGCTTTTCCACAGAAATATGGTAAAGATCAATGAGTCCTTTCCCTTGTAGTGAGGGATGGAACAATAAAGGCACTCTATTTAAAACATTTCCATCCATCTCTTGAATGCATAGGACATATGTTATTTCAACTAAATTATTGCCATATTCTAAATGACTATGTATGACACCATTTTCATAGGTTTTTAGACCTATGGTCTTGGCATTTGAAATTCAGTTTGTTACAGCCATGCATGGAAGTTCTTCGGTTGCAACTTGGGGATTAAAGCATGTCCATTTATGCTGGCTTGGGCCATCTTGCCTAGATGAAGCCTCTACTCCAATATCCTGCTTTTAAAAGCTCAGGAATGAAAAACAAGCTAGCACAGTATCTGAGTCTATAACTTGTAAGAATATTTGTTATTAGGGCTGTCCAAACACGGAAAAATTTGTTTCTAAACTCGATTCGTTTTTAGGGGTTTTTTGCGTTTCGTTATTTAAAAGAATTCCGAAATTTTACTTTAAAAAAGTTCGATATTTACGAAATTACGGAAATCATAAAACAATTATGAAACAATTACGAATCGATTACGAATCGATTCGTTAATGGCGGCCGCGATTGCGCAATACGCTAAAAAAACTTCTGAAGCTTCCCTCTCCCTCTGTTGTTGACTGTTGGTGTGATAATTATATTTTTTTTCACTGAGAAAACAAACAGCAACCCTAAAACTTGCACCAGACATGCGGAAATAATAACGAAACATTTACGAATCAATAACGAATCAATAACGAATCAATAACGAATCAATTCCAAAACGAATTGGAAAAATTCGTTTCGTTTTTTAGTTGCTCCTGAATGGTTCAATATCGCTTCGTTATAAAAAAAATAACGAATTTTTAACAAATTACGAAACGAAACCGCCCAGCCCTATTTGTTATCTATATTAAGCAGAGTGTAGTAAAGCCAATCAGACATGAGCTTCTGGTAAAACAAGAAACAATTACATGGGATGTTCCTGTAAAGTAAGGAAAAGCAAGGAAAACTCTCTTTTTTGTCTTAAGAAATCCATCTTAGGATACGAAAAGATATATAGAAAAGATGTTGATGTATATTTGATTACAAGAACCCATAAAAGCTGGTTCCCATATTTGGGTATGCATTAACAGATATTATTGGGATTGGAGCCCCATGGTTAATCATTGCTATTATAGAACCAACGGACATTTTCTATTTTGAATACTGGTTTGTGCACTTGATAAGATTAAACAGCTAGAAAACAAAGAAACGGGAAATGTGCATGTAAAGCAACCAAAGGCAATGAATAAAAATAGATAGATATGGATTGTAAACTTGTTGTTGTTGTTGTTGTTGTTGTTGTTGTTGTTATTATTATTATTTATTCAGTTGCTGCCAACTCTTCGTGGCCTCATGGACCAGCCTACGATGTAGTTAGTAAAGGCCTGTAGTTAGTAAAGACATTTTCAAAGAAGCTGTTTAGCTAAAACAATCTGCAAGAGCTTGGGGTAAAAAACTGAGCATGATGACTATTACAGAAGATGTTTTTACAAGTCAAAACTAATAATTGCCTCTGTACACAATACAAAAAGGATAGATTGACTTATATACTGTGTTATGTTGATTTTTTTTTAGTCATGTCAGGAGCGACCTGAGAAACTGCAAGTTGCTTCTGGTGTGAGAGAATTGGCCATCTGCAAGGATGTTGCCCAGGGGACATGTCATGTTGATGATTTGATTTTGATCTATCAAGATGAAACTGATTGTGAAGAAATCATAACCCATCTAGATAAAGAAATTGAAGGCTATGGGACTATGAGTGAGGAAGGTGGAAGCTATTTGAGGAAACAACAAAAGATTCACAAACTCTTAGAATACCTAAGAAGTCAAAACCACTGGTCACACCAGTGGTTGAAAACAGACTATCTCAAGAAAAATGATCACAGTGAGCTTTACAACGGGAACACAAATATATTGTCTCAGCAGTTGAAATTTTTTGTAGAAAACCCAACTAACCAAGTACAAAGTTTTGGAATGCATTGAAAAAAGAGGGCAGATATTTAAAGGGTGCTGCACTTCTAAAGTTAAAGTAGTGAAGCACCACCAGACCCTACTAGTGGCTACATAGATGCAGAATGGGCCATGGACTCTACAGATCACATAGAGCGCATTGCAGTAGTCCAGTCTGGAGGTGACCAAGGCATGGACCACTCCGGCCAGATCCGCCTTCGCAAGGTACGGTCGCAGTTGGCGCACGAGTCTCAATTGTGCGAAAGCCCTCCCAGACACCGCCGGCGCCTGAGCCTCAAGCGTAAGCGATGAATCCAGGAGGACTCCCAAACTGCAGACCTGTGGCTTCAGGGGGAGTGTAACCCCATCCAGCACAGGTTGCCACCCTATACCCCGGTCAGGTTTTCGATCGACCAGAAGGACCTCTGTCTTGTCGGGATTGATCTTCAGCTTGTTCCTCCTCATCCAGATAGACACAGCAGACAGGCACTCGTCCAGCACCCGAGAGGCCTCCTTGGAGTTAGGTGGAAAGGAGTAGTAGAGCTGTGTGTCATCTGCATAGAGGTGGCACCTAGCTCCAAAACTCCGGATGACCTCTCCCAGTGGTTTCATGTAGATGTTGAAAAGCATGGGAGACAGAATAGAGCCTTGCGGGACCCCACAGGTCAAAGCCCAGGGGTCTGAGCAGGCGTCTCCCAGCTTCACCATCTGGGATCGACCCTCCAGGAAGGACCGGAGCCACGACAGAACCATGCCCCCGAGACCCATCCCAGAGAGTCGTCCCAGAAGGATACCATGATCGATGGTATCGAAAGCCGCTGAGATGTCCAAGAGAACCAACAGTCACACTCCCCCTGTCCAGCTCTCTACGGAGGTCATCCACCAAGGCGACCAAGGCTGTCTCGGTACCATGACCAGGCCTGAAAGCAGACTGTGACTGATCTAGGTAGTTGATGTCATCTAAAAAGCCCTGGAGCTGGGAGGCAACCACCCACTCCAGCACCTTACCCAAAAAAGGAATGTTGGAGATCGGTCTGAAATTGTTCAGCACCGTGGAGTCAAGGGAAACCTTTTTAAGGAGTGGACGAACCACAGCTTGTTTCAGGAGAGATGGAAAAAACCCCTGCTCCAATGATGCATTGATGATCGACCCAAACCAGTCAACCAGCCCCTCCCTGGCCGATTTAATTAGCCAAGACGGGCAAGGGTCCAGAGCCGAAGTGGTTGCCCTCACAGCCCCAAGGACCTCCTCCACGATCTCAGGAGGAACAAGCCTAAAAGAATCCCACAAAATTGGACAAGCAGAAGCCTCAGTCACCTCCTCTGGCACTGCGATGAAGTTGGAGTCGAGCTCAAGGCGTATCTGAGCGACTTTGTCTGCAAAATGGTGTGCGACACCGAGTTGCCGGGTCGTCAAAAACCTCCTCCACCACAGGTGGCTGAAGGAGCTCCCCAACGACCCGGAACAACTCCGATGATCTATTTTCTGCAGACGCTATACGGGTAGTCATATAGGACTCCTTGGCTACCCATATAGCCACGGTATACGCCCTAAGAGAGGCTGTAGCCCATGCTCGATCAGACACGTCCCGAGATCTCCTCCAAGTGCACTCTAGCCCCCTCCTCTCATATAGCCCAAAAAACCTACAA